>NW_027182593.1:0-29446 GCF_040807025.1 Struthio camelus
GTAGGGACTCCCTGATCTATAGGGCTCCCACCTCCGGTCTATAGGGGCAGTGGGGATCCGCTCGGGGGCTATAGGCACCTATAGGAGCTGTAGGGACCTTCTTTGTTTCTAAGGGGCCGTAAGGCCCCGAGCAGCTATGGGGACCAGAGAGGCTCCTTGGTCTATAGATCTATAGGGGCCATAGGGACAGACTCCCCAGGCCATATAGGTCATAGGGACACCCCCTCCCCCAATCCGTAAGGCTTTCAGGCGATCCCCTATAGCTCTACGGCCCATAAGGGTGCCATAGGGACCCCCTCCCCCATACACTCTATAGGGGCCATAACCAGCTGCATGAGCTCTAGGAGCCAGTATGGAGCCCAAGGGCTATAGGGGCCATCGCGATGCCCTCGCCTATAGGGACCGTAGGGCCCCCCCCCCACCCCGGGTTTATAGGGGGTCGTAGGGGCCCTCCTGGTCTATAGGGGTCCCCTTGTGTATGGTACCGCTGTGCCCCCCCCCAGAAGCTATAGCGGCCGTGGGGACCCCCACCCCGTGATGTATAGGGGTGCTATAGGGCACCCTGGGGCTCTCGGGACTGCCAGGAGCTATAGGTCTCCCCAGCTATAGAGGCTGTAGGGAGCCCCTTTCTATAGGGGCCACAGGGCAACCCCGTGGTCTATATGGGCCATCGGGACCCCCCCCCAGAGCTATAGGGGCCCCCGTGAGCTAAAGGAGCCGTCCTAGACCCAACGTCTATAGGCACCCCAAATGCCCTGACACTAAAGGGCCTATAGGGACCCCCCTCTCCTCCCTCCGCACGGAGCTATAGGGACCACAGGCACCTCCGTGACCTATGGGGACCCCCCAGGGAGCTATAGGGGCTCTCGGGAGCTCGCTGGTCTTGAGGGACCCGTGGGCTATAGGGGCTGTAGGGGCTGGGCTGCAGGGAAGCCCTCTGGGTCTATAGGGGCCATAGGGGACCCCCTCTGGGTCTATAGGGGCTGTAGGGACCCCCCCCCGGGTCTGTAGGGGACGTAGGGATGCCCCCATGTCTATAGCGGTGGTGGGGACCCCCTTGGGGTCTATAGGGGCAATAGGGACCCCTCCCTGGGTCTATAGGGGCTGTAGGGGACCCTGTGGGTCTATAGAGGCTGTAGGGACCCCCCTGGGTCTATAGGGGCTATATGGACCCCCGCGGGTCTATAGGAGCTGTAGGGAAGCCCCTGAGTCTATAGGAACCATAGGGACCCCCGTGGGTCTATATGGGCTGTAGGGTCTCCCCCAGGTCTATAGGGGCCCCCCGTGTCTATAGGGCCCCCTGGGTCTATAGGGGCCGTAGAGAAGCCCCTGAGTCTATAGGAACCATAGGGGCCCCCATCTGGGTCTATAGGGGCGGTAGGGAGCCCCGCGGGTCTATAGGGGACCCCCCAGGGTCTATAGGGACCCCCCCGGGTCCATAGGGGACCCCCTGAGTCTATAGGAACTATAGGGACTCCGTGGGTCTATAGGGGTGGTAGGGACCCCTGCGGGTCGATAGGGGACCCCCCCCCAGGGTCTATAGGGGCTGTAGGAACCTCCATGTGTATAGCACTCCCCCAGGGTCTATAGGGGTCGCAGGGACCTTATAGGTCTATAGGGGCTGTAGGAACCCCGGTGGGTGTATACGGGCCCCCCCGGGTCTATAGGGGCCATAGGGGACCCCCCCGGGTCTATAGGGGCCGTAGGGAAGCCCCTGAGTCTATAGGAACCATAGGGGCCCCCATCTGGGTCTATAGGGGCTGTAGGGAGCCCCCATGTGTATAGGACTCCCCCAGGGGTCTATAGGGGCTGTGGGGACCCTACGGGTCTGTAGGGACCCCGGTGGGTGTATAAGGGGCCCCCCGGGTCTATAGGGGCCGTAGGGACCCCCCCGTCTGGGTCTATAGGGACCCCCCCCGGATCTATAGGGGCCATAGGGACCCCCCCGGGTCTATAGGGGCCGTAGGGACCCCCCCGTCTGGGTCTATAGGGACCCCCCCCCGGGTCTATAGGGGCCGTAGGGACCCCCCCCGTCTGGGTCTATAGGGACCCCCCCCCGGGTCTATAGGGGCCGTAGGGACCCCCCCCGTCTGGGTCTATAGGGACCCCCCCCCGGGTCTATAGGGGCCGTAGGGACCCCCCCCCGTCTGGGTCTATAGGGACCCCCCCCCAGGTCTATAGGGGCCGGAGGGACCCCCCCGTCTGGGTCTATAGGGACCCCCCCGGATCTATAGGGGCCGGAGGGTCCAGCAGAGCTTTATTTCCCCCCTCCGGCTCCTCCGCGGGCGCCGATGACGTCACAGCCGGGCGCCGGTGACGTCATGCACGGGTGGACATCGGGGGGCCCAGGCGTCCGGGGTGGGGGTGGTGGGCGGGGCTTGCGTATATCAGCGTGGGGGGGGGGGTGGTGGAGCCCAGGCGTCCGGGCCCCGCCCCCTCGCCCTCCTTCACACTTGGGGCGGGGCCGGGGGGCGGGGCTGAGCGGCCGGGGGGCGGGGCTGCGGCTGGCGGGGGCGGGGCTGCGCGGCCAAGGGGCGGGGCTGCGCGGCGGCGGCAGGGGGCGGGGCCTGGGGGCGGGGCTGCGGCGGGCGGGGGCGGGGCTGGGGGAAGGAGCGGGGGCAGGGGGCGGGGCCTGGGGGCGGGGCTGCGGCGGCCCCGGGGGGCGGGGCTGGGGGGAGGCGGGGCGGGGCTGCGCTCCGGCGGGGCGGGGCGGGGCCGCGGTGGGCGGGGCCTGGGGGCGGGGCTGCGGCGGCCCCGGGGGGCGGGGCTGGGGGGAGGCGGGGCGGGGCTGCGCTCCGGCGGGGCGGGGCGGGGGCGCGGTGGGCGGGGCCTGGGGGCGGGGCGGGGGCGCGGTGGGCGGGGCCTGGGGGCGGGGCTGCGGCGGCCCCGGGGGGCGGGGCTGGGCGAGGCGGGCGGCCCGCGGCGAGGCCCCGCCCCCGGCCGGAGGCCCCGCCCCCGGCGGGCGCTGCGCGGGGGGCGGAGCCGCCGGCGGGGGGCGGGGCGAGGCGGGCCGGGGGGCGGGGCTGGTCGGCAGCGGCGCTCCTGTAAAGGGGAGGGGAGACACGTCAGAGGGGGCGGGGCTTGGCGGAGGGGGCGGGGCTTATAGGAGGGGCGGGGCTTGGCGGGGGCAGGTTAGGGGGAGGGGAATTTCCCCAATTTTGGGGCGTTTTGCCCCATTTCAAGGCTCGGGAACTCCATTTTGGGGGGATTTCCCCCATTTTGGGGTGATTTCCCCCATTTTGGGGGGATTTCCCCCATTTTGGGTTTTTTTTCCCAGTCTCGTGGCTGGTTTTGCCCATTTTGGGGGGGATTTTCCCCATTTTGGGGGGATTTCCCCCATTTTGGGGGGGATTTTCCCCATTTTGGAGGGATTTCCCCCATTTTGGGGGGATTTCCCCCATCTCGTGGCTGGTTTTGCCCATTTTGGGGGGGATTTTCCCCATTTTGGGGGTATTTCCCCCATTTTGGGGGGATTTTCCCCATTTTGGGTTTTTTTTCCCAGTCTCGTGGC
The DNA here is from genome assembly GCF_040807025.1 of Struthio camelus. NCBI lineage: Eukaryota > Metazoa > Chordata > Aves > Struthioniformes > Struthionidae > Struthio > Struthio camelus. The sequence continues at coordinate 3,512 of NW_027182593.1, forward strand.
TGGTTTTGCCCATTTTGGGGGGGATTTCCCCCATTTTGGGGGGATTTCCCCCATCTCGTGGCTGGTTTTGCCCATTTTCAGGGATTTTTCCCCATTTTGGAGGGATTTCCCCCATTTTGGGGGGATTTCCCAGGTCTCGTGGCTGGTTTTGCCCATTTTCAGGGATTTTTCCCCATTTTGGGGGGATTTCCCCCATTTTGGGGGGATTTCCCCAGTCTCGTGGCTGGTTTTGCCCATTTTGGGGGGGATTTCACCCATTTTGGGGGGGGTATTTCCTCCATTTTGGGGGCATTTTGCCCCATTTCAGGGCCGGGCACCACAATTTTGGGGGTATTTTCCCCATTTTGGGGGGGTTTCCCCCATTTCGGGGCATTTCGCCCCGTTTCAGGGTGGGGAACCCCCCATTTTGGGAGAATTTCCCCCCTTTTTGGGGTGATCTCCCCAGTTTTGTGGCCCGTTTTCCCCATTTTGGGGGGTTTTCCCCCCCTTTTGGGGGCGTTTGGCCCCATTTCAGGGCCGGGAACCCCCACGTTAGGCTCACAGCCCCCCTTTTGGGGTGTCACCCCCCTCATTTTGGGGGGGTATTCCTCCCCATTTTGGGGCTCCCCCCCCTCATTTCGGGGTCACTCACCCTGGGGTGGGGGTCGCTGCTGCAGGAGGGGCCCCGGCCGGGGGGTCCCCGTCGGCGCCGGCACCTGCGGGGTAGAAAAAGGGGGGGATTTAGCCCCAAAATCACTATGGGATCCCCCCATTTGGGGGCAATTTGGGGGGGTGTCCTAGGGGTCATTGGAGGACTTGGGGGGCTCCTGGAGGACTTAAGGGTCCCCTGGAGGACTTGGGGGGCTCCTGGAGGACTTGGGGGGGCCCTTGGAGGACTTGGGGAAACCTTGGAGGACTTGGGGGGGCTCCTGGAGGACTTGGGGGGCCCTTGGAGGACTTAAGGATCCCCTGGAGGACTTGAGGGGCTCCTGGAGGACTTGGGGAGACCTTGGAGGACTTAAGGGTCCCCTGGAGGACTTGGGGGGCCCTTGGAGGACTTAAGGGTCCCCTGGAGGACTTGGGGGGCTCCTGGAGGACTTGGGGGGCCCTTGGAGGACTTAAGGGTCCCCTGGAGGACTTGGGGGGCTCCTGGAGGACTTGGGGGGGCCCTTGGAGGACTTGGGGAGACCTTGGAGGACTTGGGGGGGCTCCTGGAGGACTTGGGGGGCCCTTGGAGGACTTAAGGGTCCCCTGGAGGACTTGAGGGGCTCCTGGAGGACTTGCAGAGACCTTGGAGGACTTAAGGATCTCCTGGAGGACTTGGGGGTCCCCTGGAGGACTTGAGGGGCTCCTGGAGGACTTGGGGGGTTCTTGGAGGACTTGGGGGTCCCCTGGAGGACTTGGGGGTCCCCTGGAGGACTCGGGCATTCCCTGGGGGACTTGAGGGGCTCCTGGAGGACTTGGGGGGCCCTTGGAGGACTTAAGGGTCCCCTGGAGGACTTGGGGGGCCCCTGGAGGACTTGAGGGGCTCCTGGAGGACTTGGGGGGTTCTTGGAGGACTTAAGGGTCCCCTGGAGGAGTTGGGGAGCCCTTGGAGGACTTGGGGGTCCCCTGGAGGACTCAGGCATCCCCTGGGGGACTTGAGGGTCTCCTGGAGGACTTGGGGGGCCCTTGGAGGACTTGGGGAGACCTTGGAGGACTTAAGGGTCCCCTGGAGGACTTGGGGAGCTCCTGGAGGACTTGGGGGGTTCTTGGAGGACTTGGAGGTCCCCTGGAGGACTTGGGGAGACCTTGGAGGACTTGGGGGGCCCTTGGAGGACTTGGGGGTCCCCTGGAGGACTTGGGGAGACCTTGGAGGACTTGGGGGGCCCTTGGAGGACTTGGGGGTCCCCTGGAGGACTTGGGGAGACCTTGGAGGACTTGGGGGGGCCCTTGGAGGACTTGGGGGTCCCCTGGAGGACTCGGGGGGCACCTGGGGGCGCCGGCGGGGCAGCGCCTGCCCCATGCGGGTCAGCACCAGCTCCACGATGTCCTGCCGGTCCTCGGCCTCCTGCGGCCCCAGCAGCGGCAGGGAGGAGCCCAGCACCTGCGGGGGGGGGGGGGGGGCCAGGCCTCAGCGGGGCCCAGGCGTCCGGGTGCCACCCAGCCCTCCCAGGGGCCCAGGCGTCCGGGGAAGGACCCAGGCGTCCGGCAAAGGTGCCCAGGTGGCCGGGGAAGGTCCCAGGTGTCCAGGGAAGGGGCCCAGGTGTCCGGGGAAGGGGCCCAGGTGTCCAGGAGAGGGGCCCAGGTGTCCGGGGAAAGGGGCCCAGGTGTCCGGGGAAGGGGCCCAGGTGTCCGGGAAAGGGGCCCAGGTGTCCGGGAAAAGGGCCCAGGCGTCCGGGGGAAGGGGCCCAGGCGTCCGGGGAAGGGCCCAGGTGTCTGGAGAAGGGGCCTGGGTGTCTGGGAAAGGGGCCCAGGCGTCCGGGAGAGGGGCCCAGGCATCTGGAGAAGGGGCCCAGGTGTCCAGGAAAGGGGCCCAGGCGTCCGGGGAAGGGGCCCAGGCGTCCGGGGAAAGGGGCCCAGGCGTCCGGGAGAGGGGCCCAGGCATCTGGAGAAGGGGCCCAGGTGTCCGGGGAAGGGGCCCAGGTGTCCGGGGAAGGGGCCCAGGCATCCGGGGAAGGGGCCCAGGTGTCCAGGAGAGGGGCCCAGGTGTCCGGGGAAAGGGGCCCAGGTGTCCGGGGAAGGGGCCCAGGTGTCCGGGGAAAGGGGCCCAGGTGTCCGGGGAAGGGGCCCAGGTGTCCAGGAGAGGGGCCCAGGTGTCCGGGAAAGGGGCCCAGGTGTCCGGGAAAAGGGCCCAGGCGTCCGGGGGAAGGGGCCCAGGCGTCCGGGGAAGGGGCCCAGGTGTCCAGGAGAGGGGCCCAGGCGTCCGGGGAAGGGGCCCAGGTGTCCGGGAAAGGGGCCCAGGCATCTGGAGAAGGGGCCCAGGTGTCTGGGAAAGGGGCCCAGGTGTCCGGGAGAGGGGCCCAGGCATCTGGAGAAGGGGCCCAGGTGTCCGGGGAAGGGGCCCAGGCGTCCGGGGAAGGGGCCCAGGTGTCCAGGAGAGGGGCCCAGGTGTCCGGGGAAAGGGGCCCAGGTGTCCGGGGAAGGGGCCCAGGTGTCCGGGAAAGGGGCCCAGGCATCTGGAGAAGGGGCCCAGGTGTCTGGGAAAGGGGCCCAGGTGTCCGGGGAAGGGGCCCAGGCATCTGGAGAAGGGGCCCAGGTGTCCGGGGAAGGGGCCCAGGCGTCCGGGGAAGGGGCCCAGGTGTCCAGGAGAGGGGCCCAGGTGTCCGGGGAAAGGGGCCCAGGTGTCCGGGGAAGGGGCCCAGGTGTCCAGGAGAGGGGCCCAGGTGTCCGGGGAAAGGGGCCCAGGTGTCCGGGGAAGGGGCCCAGGTGTCCGGGAAAGGGGCCCAGGTGTCCGGGAAAAGGGCCCAGGCGTCCGGGGGAAGGGGCCCAGGCGTCCGGGGAAGGGCCCAGGTGTCTGGAGAAGGGGCCTGGGTGTCTGGGAAAGGGGCCCAGGCGTCCGGGAGAGGGGCCCAGGCATCTGGAGAAGGGGCCCAGGTGTCCAGGAAAGGGGCCCAGGCGTCCGGGGAAGGGGCCCAGGCGTCCGGGGAAAGGGGCCCAGGCGTCCGGGAGAGGGGCCCAGGCATCTGGAGAAGGGGCCCAGGTGTCCGGGGAAGGGGCCCAGGTGTCCGGGAGGGGCCCAGGCGTCCGGGAGAGGGGCCCAGGCATCTGGAGAAGGGGCCCAGGTGTCTGGGAAAGGGGCCCAGGTGTCCGGGAAAGGGACCCAGGCATCCGGGGAAGGGGCCCAGGTGTCCGGGAAAGGGGCCCAGGCGTCCGGGAAAGGGGCCCAGGCGTCCGGGGAAAGGGGCCCAGGCGTCCGGGGAAGGGCCCAGGCATCCGGGAAAGGGGCCCAGATGTCCGGGAGAGGGGCCCAGGCGTCCGGGGAAGGGACCCAAGTGTCCGGGGAAGGGGCCCAGGTGTCCGGGAGGGGCCCAGGCATCTGGAGAAGGGGCCCAGGTGTCCGGGAAAGGGGCCCAGGCGTCCGGGGAAGGGGCCCAGGCATCCAGGGAAAGGGCCCAGGCGTCCGGGGAAGGGGCCCAGGCGTCCGGGGTGGGGGTGGGGGGGCCGAGCGGCACCTCCACGATGTGCTCGCGCCCGTCGGGCCCCTGCAGCGCTTCCACCCCGCAGATGTCGAGGCCCCCGAAGAGCTCGGCGCAGGCGTCCACCCACTGCCGGTACCTGGGGGAGGGCAGGGGGCGGGGCCTCAGCTGGGGGCGGGGCCTCAGCCGGGGGGGTGGGGCATACACACCCTCCCCGAGGCCCCACCTCACCCCCATGCTCATGGGTGAAGCCTCCCCCCCCGAGGACCTGGCTCCGCCCCCTGATTTGGCCCCGCCCCTACTTGGCCCCACCTCCCATCTTGGCTCCGCCCCCATGGCTCCGCCCCCCACTCACCGAGGTGCCACCTCGAGGGGCTCCAGCGGCTCCGACGGGCCCAGGGGGCGGCCCGGCCCCGGGGGGCCCCTGCGGCGGCCGACGCGCCGGGGACACGGGGGGGACATGGGGGGACACGGGACGTGGACACGGGACATGGACGTGGGACACGGGACATGGACACGGGACAGGGGACATGGACATGGACGTGGGACATGGATGTGGGACATGGGACCCGAGATGGGACACGGACGTGGGACACGGATGTGGGACAGGGGACATGGACGTGGGACACGGGACATGGACACGGGACAGGGGACATGGACATGGGACATGGACGTGGGACATGGGACCCGAGATGGGACATGGACGTGGGACATGGATGTGGGACAGGGGACATGGACGTGGGACACGGGACATGGACATGGGACCCGAGATGGGACATGGACGTGGGACACGGATGTGGGACACGGGACCCGAGATGGCACATGGGACATGGACATGGGACATGGACGTGGGACACAGGACATGGACACGGGACAGGGGACATGGGACATGGACATGAACAAGGACACGGGACATGGAGGTGAGACGTGGGACGTGGACACGGGACATGGAGGTGGGACATGGACACGGGACATGGAGGTGGGACACGGGTACATGGAGGTGGGACGTGGACATGGGACATGGAGGTGGGACGTGAACATGGGACACGGGTACATGGAAGTGAGACGTGGGACGTGGACATGGGACATGGAGGTGGGACATGGAGGTGGGACGTGAACATGGGACACGGGTACATGGAGGTGAGATGTGGGACGTGGACACGGGATGTGGACGTGGGACATGGACACGGGACGTGGAGGTGGGACATGGAGGTGGGACGTGAACATGGGACACGGGTACATGGAGGTGAGATGTGGGATGTGGACGTGGGACATGGACACGGGACGTGGAGGTGGGACGTGGACACGGGATGTGGACGTGGGACATGGAGGTGGGACATGGAGGTGGGACATGGAGGTGGGACATGGAGGTGGGACACGGGTACATGGAGGTGAGATGTGGGACGTGGACACGGGATGTGGACGTGGGACATGGACACGGGACATGGAGGTGGGACATGGACACGGGATGTGGACGTGGGACATGGACACGGGACATGGAGGTGGGACGTGAACATGGGACACGGGTACATGGAGGTGAGACGTGGGACATGGACACGGGACATGGACGTGGGACGTGGACACGGGACATGGACGTGGGACATGGAGGTGGGACATGGACACGGGACATGGACACGGGACATGGAGGTGGGACACGGACGTGGGACGTGGACAAGGACACGGGACGTGGACATGTGACATTGGACATAGACATGGAGATGGGACATGGAGATGGACACGGGAGGGCAGAGACACGGTCAGAGGCGTGTCCACGCCCACCCACGCGTGCCAACGCCCACCCACACGAGTCCACGCCCACCCAGGTGTGTCCAAACCCGCCCACGCGTGTCACCCCACCCCGTGTTTGCTCACCGCCCGTGCTTCTGACCCCACACGCTCCCACGACCTCCTGCCCACGCGAGTCCCGCCCACGGACACACCCACACGCGTGTCCCTCCCACACCCACCCGTTTCTTCACCCATGAGAACAACCCGTCTCACCCCACGCGGGGGACCACCCCCCACGCGAGTCCACCCACTGGGGGACACAGCACAGGGACCACCCACCGAGGTGACCCACCCACAACCCTGTCACGCCCCCACGCGTGAAACCCCCACGTAGGAGCCCCCACGGACGTCTTGGCCCACACTTGCGACCCCCACCCACGCGTGTCCACCCCACGGACGCACACGCCACGCCGCCTTCCCCGAGTAACCCCCCCAACCGGGTCCCTTCACCGCCCCACGGGTGATCCCACACTCCCACGCGCGCGACCACGCCCCCACGCGGCGCAGCCTCCCCCCCCACGCCCCGCCCCCACAGCAACGCGCAAACCCACCACCCACGTGCACCTTCCACGCGGCCCCATCCCTCCACGCCAGGCCCCGCCCCCTCTCACGGCCCCGCCCACCCCCCACGCGAGACCCCACGCGTGACCCCTCCCGCGTGCCCCCTTCCCCGCGCGCACCCGCCCAGCGTCCCCAACCCCTCCACGCCAGGTCCCGCCCACTCTGGAGGCCCCGCCCCCCCACTCGCGGCCCCGCCCACCCCCACGCGTGACCCCTCCCGCGTGCCCCCTTCCCCGCGCGCACCCGCCCAGCGTCCCCAACCCCTCCAGGCCAGGCCCCGCCCCCTCTGGCGGCCCCGCCCACGCCCACGCGCGGCCCCGCCCACCCCCACGCGTGACCCCGCCCACCCCCCACTCACCGCAGCGCGCGGTAGCGGCGGCCGATGCGCTGGACGCGGAGGCGCCGGGCGGGGGCGGGGCCGGCGCGAGCCGCCAGGGGGCAGGGCGGGGCCCGGCCCAGCCCCGCCCCCAGCCCCGCCGCCGGCCCCGCCCCCACCTGCCGGGACACGCCCACGCCCGTCCCGTCGAGGCCACGCCCACCCGCCGCTTCCAGCCCCCCCCCATTGGCTGCTCTCTCCCCCCGCCCCTTTCCACCGCCCCCCTTCTCCCAGGCCACGCCCCCCTCCGGGCGGGCCACGCCCCCTCCCCCCCGGCGCCGCCCCCTCCCCGCCAAGGCCACGCCCCTTTCCCTGCCCCGGGCGCCCATTTTATTCCCCCATCGGGCCACGCCCCCTCCCTGTAGGGCCACGCCCCCTCCCCCTAGGGCCCCGCCCCTCCGCCTCTGGCCACGCCTCCTCCCTCGTGCAACGCCCCTTTCTCCTAGGGCCACGCCCCCTCCCTGTAGGCCCCGCCCCCCCTCTGGCCCCGCCCCTTCCCTTAGGGCCACGCCCCTCCAATTGGGCCACGCCCCCTTCCCCCATAGACCACGCCCCCTCACTGGCCACACCCCCTTCCCCATGGACCACGCCCCCATGCCTGGCCACGCCCCCTCCCTCGGGCCACGCCCCCACCGGGGCCAGCGGCAGCGGGAGATGCGGGAGTGGGCGGGGCTTGGGGGAGGGGCGGGGTCTCACCTCACCCGCCCCCGGGGGGGCGTGGCCAAGCGTCACCATGGGGAAGGCGGGGACCGACGCCTGCGGGGGGGGAGGGGAGACCAGTCAGGCCCAGTGCTCCCAGTTGCCCTCCCAGTTCCCTCCCAGTGCTCCCAGTCCCTCCCAGTGCCTCCCCACTTGCCCTCCCAGTCCATCCCAGTGCTCCCAGTTGCCCTCCCAGTGCTCCCAGTCACTCCCAGTCCCTCCCACTTGCCCTCCCAGGCCCTCCCAGTGCTCCCAGTTGCCCTCCCAGTGCTCCCAGGCCCTCCCAGTGCTCCCAGTACCTCCTACTTGCCCTCCCAGTTGCCCTCCCAGTGCCACCCAGTCCATCCCAGTGCTGCCCAGTTGCCCTCCCAAGCCCTCCCAGTGCTCCCAGTCACTCCCAGTGCCTCCCCACTTGCCCTCCCAGTCCATCCCAGTGCTCCCAGTTGCCCTCCCAGTGTTCCCAGTCCCTCCCAGTGCTCCCAGTCCCTCCCACTTGCCCTCCCAGGCCCTCCCAGTGCTCCCAGTACCTCCTACTTGCCCTCCCAGTTGCCCTCCCAGTGCCACCCAGTCCATCCCAGTGCTGCCCAGTTGCCCTCCCAAGCCCTCCCAGTGCTCCCAGTCGCTCCCAGTGCCTCCCCACTTGCCCTCCCAGTGCTCCCAGTTGCCCTCCCAGTGCCTTCCAGTTGCCTTCCTAGTCCCTCCCAGTGCTCCCAGTTGCCCTCCCAGTTGCCCTCCCAGTGCCCCCCAGTGCCTCCCAGTTGCCCTCCCAGTGCCTCCCAGTGCTCACCAGTTGCCGGGGGTGGGGGAGGAAGCTCTGCTCGATGAGGGGGAAGCGCTCGGGGCCCAGTTCCCGCCGCAGCCGGGCTAACTGGGCAAACTGGGAGCACTGGGCGGCTCAGCAGGGCCCTGGTGCTGCCTTCCCAGTGCTCCCAGTCCCTCCCAGTCCCTCCCCTAGTCCATCCTAATCCCCCCAGTTCCTTCCCAGTGCCTCCAGTCCCCCCCAGTTGTCCTCCCAGTTGCCCTCCCAATGCCTCCCAGTGCTCCCAGTTGATCCCAGTTCCATCCCAGTTGCCCTCCCAATGCCTCCCAGTGCCCCCAGTTGATCCCAGTTCCCTCCCAGTTGCCCTCCCAAAGCCTCCCAGTGCTCCCAGTTGATCCCAGTTCCCTCCCAGTGCCCCCAGTTGATCCCAGTTCTCTCCCAGACCTTCCCCAGTCCCTCCCAGTCCAACCCAGTCCCCCTCTCTGCACCCCGCCAGCACCTCCGAGAGCTCCCAGTGCCCCCCAGTCCTCCCAGTATCTCCCCGCCAGCAACTCCCAGCCCCCTCCACTCCCTTCCCAGTCCCTCCCAGTGTCCCCAGTCCTCCCAGTATCCCCCTCTGCAGCCCCCTCAGTCCTCCCAGTCCCTCCCAGTGCCCCTCAGTCCTCCCAGTATCCCCTTCTGCCACCCCCCCAGTCCCTCCCAGTGCCCCAGTCCTCCCAGTATCCCCCTCCCAGTCCCTCCCAGTCCCTCCCAGTGCCCCAGTGCTCCCAGTATCCCGTTCCGCCGCCCTCCCAGTCCCTCCCAGTGCCCTTAGTCCTCCCAGTATCCCCCTCCCAGTGCCCCCCAGTCCCTCCCACTGCCCCCCAGTCCCTCCCAGTGCCCCCCAGTCCTCCCAGTATCCCCCTCCACTGCCCCCCAGTCCCTCCCAGTGCCCCTAGTCTTCCTAGTATCCCCCTCCCAGTCCCTCCCAGTGCCCCCAGCTCACGCACCAGGCAGGGCCGGTGGGCGAAGGCGTAGAGGGCGGGCAGGGGGTTGGTGGCGGGGACGCCGGCGAGGTGGAGCCCCACCAGGAAGGGCCGCGCGGGGCCCCCCTCGGGCGGCCCGAAACCCGCCGGCTCCTCCCGCACCAGCACGAAGTCGGGGCGCAGCCGCCTGCGGGCGCCCGGGCTCAGCGGCCGCCCCAAACGCCCCGCGGGGACCCCAAAATCCAGCCCGGGAACACCCAAACCCAACGCGGGGACCTCCAAACCCAACGCGGTGACCCCAAATCCAGCCCAGAAACACCCAAACCCAACGTGGAGCCCCAAAATCCAACCCAGAAACACCCAAACCCAACGTGGAGCCCCAAAATCCAGCCCAGAAACACCCAAACCCAACGTGGGGACCCAAAATCCAACCCAGAAACACCCAAACCCAATGCGGTGACCCCAAATCCAGCCCAGAAACACCCAAACCCAACGTGGAGCCCCAAAATCCAGCCGAGAAACACCCACACCCAACGTGGGGACCCCAAATCCAACCCAGAAACACCCAAACCCAACATGGGGACCCAAAATCCAGCCCAGAAACACCCAAACCCAACGTGGAGCCCCAAAATCCAGCCCAGAAACACCCCAACTCAACGTGGGGACCCAAAATCCAGCCCAGAAACACCCAAACCCAACGTGGGGACCCCAAATCCAGCCCAGAAACACCCAAACCCAACGCAGAGCCCCAAAATCCATCCCGGAAACACCCACACCCAACGTGGGGACCCCAAAATCCATCCCAGAAACACCCAAACCCAACGTGGTGACCCCAAAATCCATCCCAGAAACACCCACACCCAACGTGGAGCCCCAAAATCCAACCCAGAAACACCCACACCCAACGCGGTGACCCCAAATCCAGCCCAGAAACACCCAAACCCAACATGGTGACCCAAAATCCAACCCAGAAACACCCACACCCAACGCGGTGACCCCAAATCCAGCCCAGAAACACCCAAACCCAACGTGGAGCCCCAAAATCCAGCCGAGAAACACCCACACCCAACGTGGGGACCCAAAATCCAACCCAGAAACACCCAAACCCAATGCGGTGACCCCAAATCCAGCCCAGAAACACCCAAACCCAACGCAGAGCCCCAAAATCCATCCCGGAAACACCCACACCCAACGTGGGGACCCCAAATCCAGCCCAGAAACACCCAAACCCAACGCGGAGCCCCAAAATCCATCCCAGAAACACCCACACCCAACGTGGGGACCCCAAATCCAACCCAGAAACACCCACACCCAATGTGGGGTCCTCCAAACCCAACACTGGGACCCCAAATCCATCCCAGAAACACCCAAACCCAACGTGGGGACCTCCAAACCCAATGTGGGGACCCCAAAATCCAGCCCAGAAACACCCAAACCCAAAGTGGAGCCCCAAAATCCAACCCAGAAACACCCAAACCCAACATGGGGACCTCCAAACCCAACGTGGGGACCCCAAATTCAGCCCAGAAACACCCACACCCAACGTGGTGACCCAAAATCCAGCCCAGAAACACCCAAACCCAACGTGGGGACCCCAAATCCAACCCAGAAACACCCAAACCCAACATGGGGACCTCCAAACCCAACGTGGGGACCCCAAATTCAGCCCAGAAACACCCAAACCCAACGTGGTGACCCAAAATCCAGCCCAGAAACACCCAAACCCAACGTGGGGACCCCAAATCCAGCCAGGAAACACCCAAACCCAATGTGGGATCCTCCAAACCCAACGTGGTGACCCCAAATCCATCCCAGAAACACCCAATCCCAACGTGGGGACCCCAAATCCGGCCTGGAAAACACCAAATCCCAACGTGTGGCCCCAAAAATGAATGCAGTGACCCCCAATCCCAGTGTGGAGGGGTCCCAAAAATACCATCTGGCACCCCCAAAACTCATCACACACCCCCCAAACCCCAAACTGGCACCTCAAAAGCCCATGACACCCCCAAAACCCACCTGACACCCCCAAAACACACTTGATAACCCCCGAAACCCAGAGCACCCCATAGATCCAGCCCCCATCAACCCCCTCCCAAAGCAACAACAGCACCCCAAAAGCTACTGGGGCTCCCCAAAACCCACCCACCACCCCAAAAATCCTTCCCGCACCCCCAAAACCCACCCAGCACCCCCAAAAATCCTTCCCCCACCCTTCCTCAAACCAACCTGACTTCCTCCTCTTCACACCCCAAATCCACCGGGACACCACCCAAAAGCACCTCGCCCCTCCCCGGATACTCCAGAGCCCCCCCAAAATGAGGGGAGCACCCCCAAAATTTCGAAGAGGGAGGGGGGGTCAACCCAAACCCACCTGGGCCCCCCGCGGGGGCTGTCGATGGTGACGGTGAGGGCGCCGGTGGTGGAGGCCACCAAGCTGAGCTCCGAAAACTGAGCCTGGGAAAAACGGGGGGGGGGGTTCCCCCGAAATTTTGGGGGGGGGGTCCCCTCTCCCAACCACCTCGAGGGCCCCCCCCCAAATCTCCTCGGGGCTCCTCAAAAAACCCCCCCTGTGGCTCCCCCAAACCCTCCAGGGCTCCCCCGTGGAGACCCCCTCAAGAACCTCCAGGCCTGGTGGCTCTTCAAAATTGGGGTCCCCTAAAATTGGGGATATTTTGGGGGGGGTCTTCCCTCCCCCTAAATTTTTTGGGGTGGCCTTGAGGGATTGCCCCAAAACAACCTTGGGGGGGAACCCCAAAATCATCCAGGTGACCCCCCCCCCCAAATCGACCTGGAGACCCTCGAGGAAGCCTGAAGCCCCCATGTGACCAACAGGAGTAAATGGGGGACCCCCCCCTCACAAAAATCCCATGAGGAGCCCAAAAATCCTCCAAGGGACCCCAAAACTACCCAGGAGACCCCCAAAAGTATCCTGAGCCCCCCCCTTTAATTGATGATTAGGAGGAAAAGGGGGGACCCCAAAAATCCTCTGTGCCCCTCAACCCCCCTGTGACCCCCCAAACCACCCTGAAACCCTGAAAAGAGGTTTTTAGGAGGAAAAGGGGGACCCCAAAATATCTAGGGGACCCCAAAACCACCCTGAAGGAACCCCCAAGCCCCCCTGAGATCCCCAGATCCACCTTGGGGGGGGCCCAAAACCACCACGAATCTCCTCAAATTGACTATTAAGAGCAAAAGTGGGACTGCCCCCAATCCCTGGTAGACCCCACCCCAAAAATCGCCCTGGGGGACCCCCAAAACCTGCCTGAACACCCCAAAATTGACCATTAGAAGGAAAAGGAGGACCCCCAAAATCCCTGAAGGAGCCCCTAAACCCCCCTGAGATACACAAATCCCCCTTGGGGACCCCGCCCCAAAAAAACCCTTCCTGAACCCCCTCAAAATGAAGGGGTAATAAAGGGGGGTCCCTCAAATCTCTAAGGGAGCCCCAAAATTGCCCTAAGGGACCCCCCCATCCCCCCCGAGGTCCCCCCCCAAAACTCACCTGCTCCACTCGCACCTCCACGTCCCCCGGGAGCTTCTTCCCCTTGAAGAGCTTCGCCCTGGGGACCCCCCCCAAAAAGGCCAACATTGTCCCCCAAAAGTGCCCCCAAAGGGCCCCCCCCAATCTACCGCCCTCCAAAATGCCCCCAAATGCTCTCTGATCCTCCCCCCACCCCCAGCCACAGAGGGACCCAGGCATCCGGGAGCCCCCCCACCTTGCAACCCCCCCCCCCCGCCACCTTCCCAGCGGGCCCAGGTGTCCGGGAAATGGAGGGAGGGAGGAGGGAGGAAGGATGGAGAGATGGAGGAAGGAGGGATGGAGGGAGGAGGAAGGAGGGATGGAGGGAGGAGGGATGGAGGGATGGAGGAAGGAGGGAGGAGGGATGGAGGGAGGAGGGATGGAGGGATGGAGGGAGGAAGGATGGAGAGATGGAGGAAGGAGGGATGGAGGGAGGAGGAAGGAGGGATGGAGGGAGGAGAGATGGAGGGATGGAGGGATGGAGGGAGGAGGGATGGAGGGAGGAAGGATGGAGAGATGGAGGGAGGAGGGATGGAGGGAGGAAGGATGGAGAGATGGAGGAAGGAGGGATGGAGGGATGGAGGGAGGAGGGATGGAGGGATGGAGGAAGGAGGGATGGAGGGAGGAGGGATGGAGAGATGGAGGAAGGAGGGATGGAGGGATGGAGGGAGGAGGGATGGAGGGAGGAAGGATGGAGGGATGGAGGAAGGAGGGATGGAGGGAGGAAGGATGGAGGGATGGAGGGATGGAGGGAAGGAAAGGGAGGGATGGAGGGATGGAGGGATGACAGTGCAGAGGGATGGATGGACGGACAAAGGTCTGGATGGATGGATGGATGAAGGTATGGATGGATGGATGAAGGCCTGGACAGAGGGATGGATGGACATTGGGATGGATGGCTGAACGTACGGACAGATGGATGGCTGAAGGTCTGGATGGATAGGACAGATGGATGGATGAAGGTATGGATCAAGGTGTGGATGGATGAAGATATGGACAGATGAATGAGTGGAAGTACGGATGGATGAAGGGACGGACACATGGATGGCAGAAGGTCTGGCTGGCTGGATGAATGAAGGTCTGGATGGATGGATGAAGATATAGATGATGGTCTGGATGGATGAAGGTATGGATGGATGAAGGTCTGGATGGATGGATGAAGGCATGGATAGACGATGGTCTGGATGGACGGATGACGGGCTGGATGGATGGATGAAGATAGGGTGAAGGTCTGGATGGATGGATGAAGGTATGGATGGATGATGGTCTGGATGAATGAATGAAGGTATGGATGGATGATGGTGTGGATGGATGGTCTGAATGGATGGCTGAAGGTCTGGAGGGATGGATGGATGAAGGGCTGGATAGATGATGGTTGGATGAATGAAGGTACGGATGGATGGATGAAGGTCTGGAGGGATGGATGAAGGTCTGGATGGATGGAGGAAGGTCTGGATGGATGGATGAAGGTACGGATGGATGGATGAAGGTATGGATGGATGAAGATATGGATGGATGAAGGTACGGATGGATGGCTAGATGAAGGTCTGGATGGATGGATGAAGGCCTGGATGGATGGATGAAGGTACGGATGGATGGATGGATGAAGGTACAGATGGATGGATGAAGGTCTGGATGGATGGATGAAGGTACGGATGGATGGATGGATGAAGGTCTGGATGGATGAAGGTACGGATGGATGGCTAGATGAAGGTCTGGATGGATGGATGAAGGTCTGGATGGATGGATGAAGGTACGGATGGATGGATGGATGAAGGTACAGATGGATGGATGAAGGTCTGGATGGATGGATGAAGGTACGGATGGATGGATGGATGAAGGTCTGGATGGATGGATGAAGGTACGGATGGATGGATGGATGGATGGATGAACGTATGGATGGATGAAGGATGGATGGATGAAGGTCTGGACGGACGGACGGACGGAGGCCCGGGTGGACGGACGGTTCCTACCAGTGGGTGCCGGGGCCGTCGATGACGAGCAGCAGCGGGGCCGGGGGCCCGGGGGTGCCGCGGGGGAGGGGCCGCCCTGGCCCCGCCCCCACTCCGGCGTCCCCCCCGGCTCCGGGCTCCGCCCCGGGATCCCCCCCCAGGAAGTTGCCGTCCGACAGCCGCCGCCGCAGGTAGTTCATCCTCCTCCCCCTCCTCTGCCGCTATAGGTGCCCTATAGGGGTCCGGTCTATAGGGGGTGGGTCCTATGGGGGAGGCTGGTCTAGAGGGTTGGCCCTATAGGGGTCTAGGAGGTGGGTCCTATGGGGGGCCGGTCTAGAGAGTTGGCCCTATAGGGGTCTAGGAGGTGGGTCCTATGGGGCCTGGTCTAGAGGGTTGGCCCTATAGGGGTCTAGGAGACGGGTCCTATGGGGGGGCTGGTCTAGAGGGGTGGCCCTATAGGGGTCTAGTCTATAGGGGTTGGGCCTATAGGCGCCCTGAGGGCTGGTTCTATGGGGGGGGTCGAGTCTATAAGGGGGCTGGGCCTATGGGCCCTATAGGGCTCTGGTTGGTCAGGGGCTGGGCCTATAGAGGCCCTGTCTATAGGGGTGCGGCCCTGGAAGGGGGGGGGGTTCCTATAGCAGGCTAGTCTATAGGGGCTGGTCTATATAGGGCCCTGTCTGGTCTATAGGGCTCTAGGGGCTCAGCCCTATAGGGGATCTGAGCTATCGCGGGCGGGGGGAGGGCTAGTCTATAGGGGCTCAGCCTATAGGGGTCTGGTCCAGAGGCGGACAGCCCCTATAGGGAGCTGGTAGAGGGTCTAGTCTATAGGGGGCGGGTGCCCTATAGGGCCCCCCCCTGCAATGAGCCACCTGCTCTATAGGGGGCCTGTCTCGCGGTGGGGGGGGAGGGCCGAGCTCGGCTATAGGGGGTCCCAGCAGGCGGGGGTAGGGGCTCTCTATAGGGGAAAAGGGGGAGGGCTAGGGGGAAGGGGGTCTATAAGGGCAGGCTGCTATGGGGGAAGGGGGGGGCTATAGGGGAGGGGAGCTATAGGGGGAAGGAGCTATAGGGGAAGGGGCTATAGGGGAAGGGGCTATAGGGGAACGGGGGCTATAGGGGGAAGGAAGGCTACAGGGGGAAGGAGCTATAGGGGGGAGGAGGTATAGGGGAAGGGGCTATAGGAGGAGGCAGCTATAGGGGAGGGGGATATAGGGGAAGGGAGGCTATAGGGGAAGGGGGCTATAGGGGGAAGGGAGCTATAGGGGAAGGGGGCTATAGGGGGAAGTAGCTATAGGGGGAAGGGAGCTATAGGGGAAGGGAGCTATAGGGGGAAGTAGCTATAGGGGAAGGGAGCTATAGGGGAAGGGGCTATAGGGGAAGGGGGCTACAGGGGAAAGTAACTATAGGGGAAGGGAGCTATAGGGGAAGGGAGCTATAGGGGAAGGGGGTTATAGGGGGAAGAAGCTATAGGGGACGGGAGGCTACGGGGGAAGGAAGCTATAGGGGGAGGGAGCTATAGGAGGAAGGATGCTATAGGGGGAGGGGGGGTCTATAGGGGCAGGCCGCTATAGGAGAGGCGCCGGAGGTGGGGGGGGGGAGGAGGAGGAGGAAAAGCTGCCCTATAGGGGGAGGCGCTACAGGGGGAGGAGCTATAGGGGGAAGCCCTATAGGGGGAGGCGCTATAGGGGGGCCCCGGGGGCGACCCTGGCGCGCGGCGCCGCCGCTCCCGGCCCCGCCGCCCGCCCGAGTGGCGCCGCCCGCCCCCGCCGCGCCCCTTATATACGGCCCCGCCCCCCCGCCGCCCCGGCCCCGCCCCCGGCCCCGCCCCCGCGCCGGCCCCGCCCCTGCGCCGCGCCGCTGCGGGGAGGAGGGAGGGGCGGGGCCCGGCCGTGACGTCGGCGCCGGCCCGCCCCCGTCTCTGCAGAGCGAGGGGCGGGGCCGCGCCGCAGTGACGTCAGCAAGCCTCCCCCCCCTCCTCCTCCCCCCCCCTCGCCCGGCAAACCCCCCCCCCAACTTCATCGCTGGACCGGGAAGGGGCCCAGGTGTCCGGGTACCTGCCCATCCCCCATCCCCAACAGGGGCCCAGGCGTCCGGGTACCCCCCCCATCCCCCACCCCCAACAGGGGCCCAGGCGTCCGGGTACCCCCCCCATCCCCCACCCCCAACAGGGGCCCAGGCGTCCGGGTACCCCCCCCATCCCCCACCCCCCCAACAGGGGCCCAGGCGTCCGGGTACCCCCCCCAACCCCCACCCCCCCAACAGGGGCCCAGGCGTCCGGGTGACCCCCCATCCCCCACCCCCAACAGGGGCCCAGGCGTCCGGGTACTTGCCCATCCCCCTCCAACAGGGATCCAGGCGTCCGGGTGACCCCCCCATCCCCCCAAAGGGGCCCAGGCATCCGGGTGACCCCCCCCATCCCAAAGGGGCCCAGGCGTCCGGGTACCCCCCATCCCCCTCCAACAGGGATCCAGGCGTCCGGGTGACCCCCCCCATCCCCCACCCCCAACAGGGGCCCAGGCGTCCGGGTACCACCCCCATCCCCCACCCCCCCAACAGGGGCCCAGGCGTCCGGGTACCACCCCCATCCCCCACCCCCCCAACAGGGGCCCAGGCGTCCGGGTACCCCCCCTCCCCCACCCCCCCAACAGGGGCCCAGGCGTCCGGGTACCCCCCCTCCCCCACCCCCCCAACAGGGGCCCAGGCGTCTGGGTGACCCCCCATCCCCCACCCCCAAAAGGGGCCCAGGCGTCCGGGTACCCCCCATCCCCCACCCCCAAAAGGGGCCCAGGCGTCCGGGTACCCCCTCCCCCATCCCCCCCAAGGGGCCCAGGCGTCCGGGTATCTGCCCACCCCCCACCCCAGGGGGCCCAGGCGTCCCGGTGACCCCCCCATCCCCCACCCCCAGGGGCCCAGGCGTCCGGGTGACCCCCCCCCATCCCCCACCCCCAACAGGGGCCCAGGCGTCCGGGTGCCCCCCCCCATCCCCCACCCCCAACAGGGGCCCAGGCGTCCGGGTGCCCCCCCCCATCCCCCACCCCCAACAGGGGCCCAGGTGTCCGGGTGACCCCCCCATCCCCCACCCCCAACAGGGGCCCAGGCATCCGGGTACCTGCCCATCCCCCATCCCAAAGGGGCCCAGGCGTCCGGGTGACCCCCCCCATCCCCCACCCCAAGGGGCCCAGGCGTCCGGGTGACCCCCCATCCCCCACCCCCAACAGGGGCCCAGGCGTCCGGGTGACCCCCCCCATCCCCCACCCCCAACAGGGGCCCAGGCGTCCGGGTACCCCCCCTCCCCCATCCCAAAGGGGCCCAGGCGTCCGGGGGACCCCCCATCCCCCACCCCCAACAGGGGCCCAGGCGTCCGGGGGACCCCCCATCCCCCACCCCCAGGGGCCCAGGCGTCCAGGTACCTGCCCATCCCCCATCCCAAAGGGGCCCAGGTGTCCGGGTGACCCCCCCATCCCCCCCCCAAAAGGGGCCCAGGCGTCCGGGTACCCCCCATCCCCCTCCAACAGGGGCCCAGGCATCCGGGGGACCCCCCCCATTCCCCTCCCAAAGGGGCCCAGGCGTCCGGGTGACCCCCCCATCCCCCCCAAGGGGCCCAGGCGTCCGGGTACCCCCCATCCCCCTCCAACAGGGATCCAGGTGTCCGGGTGACCCCCCCCATCCCCCACCCCCAAAAGGGGCCCAGGTGTCCGGGTACCCCCCATCCCCCTCCAACAGGGGCCCAGGCGTCCGGGTGACCCCCCCCCATCCCCCCAAAGGGGCCCAGGTGTCTGGGTGACCCCCCCCATCCCCCCCAAGGGACCCAGGCGTCCGGGTACCCCCCATCCCCCTCCCCAAGGGGCCCAGGCGTCCGGGTGACCCCCCCCATCCTCCACCCCCAAAAGGGGCCCAGGCGTCCGGGTGCCCCCTCCCCCATCCTACACCCCCAAAGGGGCCCAGGCATCCGGGTGCCCCCCCATCCCCTCCCCAAAACGGGCCCAGGTGTCCGGTTCTCCCCCATCCCCCCCCAACAGGGGCCCAGGTGTCCGGGCCCCTCCCCCACACAGAGGCTGCTGCACTTGCTGGGTGTTTTAATGAGTGCTGGGGTGGGGGGAGGGGCCGGGGGATTTTTGGGGCCGTTTGGGGCGATTTCGGGTTCTTCCCGGCGGCTCCCGGCGGCTCCCGGAGCCTCAGTCTCCTGGGGGAGGGGCAGGGCCTTAAGTGGGGGGGAGGGGCAGGGGGGGCCCAGGCGTCCGGGTACCTGCCCATCCCCCCACCCCCAAAGGGGCCCAGGCATCCGGGTGTCCCCCCTCGCCAAGGGGCCCAGGCGTCCGGGATCCCACCACCACCCAAAAGGGCCCAGGTGTCCGGGTCCCCCATCCCCCCCCACCAAGGGGCCCAGGCATCCAGGTCCCCCATCACCACCCAAAGGGGCCCAGGTGTCCGGGTATCCCATCACCACCCAAAGGGGCCCAGGCGTCCGGGATCCCATCACCACCCAAAGGGGCCCAGGCGTCCGGGTCCCCATCACCACCCAAAGGGGCCCAGGTGTCCGGGTCTCCCACCACCACCCCAAAGGGGCCCAGGCGTCCGGGATCCCATCACCACCCAAAGGGGCCCAGGCGTCCGGGTCCCCCATCACCACCCAAAGGGGCCCAGGTGTCCGGGTCCCCATCACCACCCAAAGGGGCCCAGGTGTCCGGGATCCCATCACCACCCAAAGGGGCCCAGGCGTCCGGGTCCCCCATCCCCCCCCGCGAAGGGGCCCAGGCATCCGGGTCCCCCATCACCACCCAAAGGGGCCCAGGTGTCCGGGTCCCCCATCACCACCCCAAGGGGCCCAGGCGTCCGGGATCCCATCACCACCCCAAGGGGCCCAGGTGTCCGGGATCCCATCACCACCCAAGGGGCCCAGGCATCCGGGTGCCCCCCCCCCAAAGAGGCCCAGGCGTCCGGGTCTCCTACCACCACCCCAAAGAGACCCAGGCATCCGCGTGCCTCCCCCCCACCTCCCCCCGCCCCCCAAGGGGCCCAGGCGTCCGGCTGACCTGCGGCGGGGGGCTCGGCGATGTCGTCGGCCGGAGGGTCCCAGTCGTCGGGGTCCGGGGGGCAGGGCAGCACGTTCAGGCAGGGCCGCGTCTCCTCCAGCCGCAGCCGCTGCCCCTCCAGCGGGGGGCACTGGGGCAGCGCCGTCCCCCAGAAGGTCACGTTGACGGGGGACACCGAGCCCACGGGCACCACCGTCCGCCTGCGGGCCAGCGGCGCGGTGGGGCGGGGGGTGGTGGGGCTCAGACCCTCGAGAACCCCCTTCGTGGGGCTCTGGGGCCCATAGATCCACCATGGAGCCCCCTTGACCCATAGATCCACCATGGACCCTCCCTGCCCCATAGATCAACCATGGAGTCCTCTTGACCCATAGATCCATCATGGAGCCCTCTTGGCCCATAAGTCCATCATGGACCCCCCTTGACCCATAGATCCACCATGGAGCCCCCCCTTGACCCATAGATCCACCATGGACCCCTCTTGACCCATAGATCCACCATGGACCCTCCCTGCCCCAGAGATCCACCATGGAGCCCTCTTGACCCATAGATCCACCATGGACCCCTCTTGACCCTAGATCCATCATGGAGCCCTCTTGTCCCAAAGATCCACCATGGACCCTCCCTGCCCCAGAGATCCACCATGGACCCCTCTTGACCCATAGATCCACCATGGACCCCTCTTGACCCATAGATCCATCATGGAGCCCTCTTGTCCCAAAGATCCACCATGGACCCTCCCTGCCCCAGAGATCCACCATGGAGCCCTCTTGACCCATAGATCCACCATGGACCCCTCTTGACCCATAGATCCATCATGGAGCCCTCTTGTCCCAAAGATCCACCATGGACCCTCCCTGCCCCAGAGATCCACCATGGAGCCCTCTTGACCCATAGATCCACCATGGACCCCTCTTGACCCTAGATCCATCATGGAGCCCTCTTGTCCCAAAGATCCATCATGGACCCTCCCTGCCCCATGGATCCGCCATAGACCCCCCCCCTTGACCCATAGGTCCCCCATTGCCTCCATAGACCCTCTGTTGACCCTATAGCCCCTCATAGACCCTCTCCCTGCCCCATAGGTGCCCCATTGCCCCCGTAGACCCTCCGTTGACCCTGTAACCCCCCATAGACCCTCTCCCTGCCCCATAGGTGCCCCATTGCCCCCGTAGACCCTCCGTTGACCCTGTAACCCCCCCATAGACCGCCCTGCCCCATAGGTGCCCCATTGCCCCTGTAGACCCTCTGTGGACCCTATAGGTCCCCCATAGACTCTGCTGCCCCATAGGTCCCCCATTGCCTCCGTAGACCCTCTGTTGACCCTATAGCCCCTCATAGACCCTCTCCCTGCCCCATAGGTGCCCCATTGCCCCCGTAGACCCTCCGTTGACCCTGTAACCCCCCATAGACCCTCTCCCTGCCCCATAGGTGCCCCATTGCCCCCGTAGACCCTCCGTTGACCCTGTAACCCCCCCATAGACCGCCCTGCCCCATAGGTGCCCCATTGCCCCTGTAGACCCTCTGTGGACCCTATAGGTCCCCCATAGACTCTGCTGCCCCATAGGTCCCCCATTGCCTCCGTAGACCCTCTGTTGACCCTATAGCCCCTCATAGACCCCCTCCCTGCCCCATAGGTGCCCCATTGCCCCCGTAGACCCTCCGTTGACCCTATAGCCCCCCATAGACCCTCTCCCTGCCCCATAGCTCCGCCATTGTCCCCGTAGACCCTCCGTTGACCCTAGAACCCCCCAGAGGTGCCCCATTGCCCCCGTAGACCCTCTGTTGACCCTATAGCCCCCCATAGACCCTCTCCCTGCCCCATAGGTGCCCCATTGCTCCCGTAGACCCTCTGCGGACCCTATAGGTCCCCCGTAGCGCCCCACTCACGGGTACGGCGGGTAGATGGGCTGGCACTCGCGGTAGCGGCTCCGCGTGGGGCTCTCCCCACACGGCGGGGTGCAGAGGCTCCAGGGGCTCCAGTCCGACCAGTTGCCCGGCACTGGGAAGGGGAAGAGAGTGGGGAACGGTGTCACCCCCCACGGTCGTTCCCCCCTATAGGGTATAGGGTGCTGTGGGGGCCTATGGGGTGCTGAGGGGAGGGGGCCTATCAGGCACCTATGGGGCAGCTATGGGTCACTATAGCTTGCTATAGGGGCTCTCTGGGTCTCTATGGGTCCCTATAGGGCAGCTATAGGTCGCTCTGGGGCAGCCATGGGGCGTTATAGGCTGCTATAGGGGCATTATAGGTTGTTATAGGGGCACTATGGGGCAGCTATGGGTCTCTATAGGGCAGCTACAGGGCACTACGGGGCAGCCATGGGGCTCTATAGGGTAGCCATGGGTCTCTGGGTCACTATAGGTCGCTCTGGGGCAGCTCTGGATCAGTATGGGCTGCTATAGGGCAGCTATGGGTCACTGTGGGGCGCTATGGGGCAGCTGTGGGTGGTCATGGGTCACTATAGCTTGCTATAGGGCGGCGGTGGGTCACTCTAGGCAGCCGTGGGGCACTGTGGGGTGGCCGTGGGTCGCTATAGGGGGCTAGAGGGTAGCTATGGGCAGCTATAGGGGGCTACAGGGAGCCGTGGGGTGGCAGCGGAGCGGCTGTGGGGCACTACAGGTGGCCATGGTGGGGGGGCTATAGTTGGCTGTGAGGTGTCTATAGGGAGCTGTGGGGCATCCGTGGGGTGCTGTGGGTAGCTCTCTGGGGCCATAAGGTGGCTATAGGGGGCGGTGGGGTGGCTGTAGGCCACTCTAGGTGGCTCTAGGGCGGCCATAGGTCACTGTAGGGGGCCATCGGGGGCTATAGGGGACCGTGGGGCACCTGTGGGTCACGATAGGTGTCTCCAGGATGGCTGTGCCTTGCTATAGGTGTCCATAGGTGCCCATAGGGTGTCTATAGGGGGCTGTGGGGCACCTGTGGGTGGCTATAGGACACCCATGGGTCACTGTAGGTATCTGTAAGGAGCTATAGGATGAGTATAGGGGGCCGTGGGGCATCTGTGGGTCACGACAGATGGCTCCAGGACAGCGTCCCTCCCTATAGGTGTCCATAGGGTGCCTATAGGGGACCATGGGATGGCTGTGGGTGGCTCTAGGGGGGCCATGGGTCACTGTAGGTGGCCATAGGGAGCCATAGGGGACCGTGGGACACACGTGGGTCACGACAGATGGCTCCAGGACAGCGTGCCTCCCTATAGGTGCCCATAGGGTGTCTATAGGGGGCGGTGGGGTGGCCGTGGGTGGCTCTAGGGTGGCCACGGGTCACTGTAGGTGGCCATAGGGAGCCATAGGGGACCGTGGGGCACACGTGGGTCACGACAGATGGCTCCAGGACAACAATGCCTCGCTATAGGCACCCATAGGTTGTCTATAGGGGGCGGTGGGGTGGCCTTGGGTGGCTCTAGGGTGGCCACGGGTCACTGTAGGTGGCCATAGGGAGCCATAGGGGACCGTGGGGCACATGTGGGTCACAACAGGTGGCTCTAGGACAGTGATGCCTCGCTATAGGCGCCCATAGGGTGTCTACAGGGGGCGGTGGGGTGGCTGTGGCTCGCTCTAGGTGGCTCTAGGGTGGCCATAGGGGACTGTAGGTGGCTATAGGGGACCATGGGGCACATGTGGGTCACGACAGGTGGCTCTAGGACAGTGATGCCTCGCTATAGGCGCCCATAGGGTGTCTACAGGGGGCGGTGGGGTGGCTGTGGGTGGCTCTAGGTGGCTCTAGGGTGGCCACGGGTCACTGTAGGTGGCCATAGGGAGCCATAGGGGACCGTGGGGCACACGTGGGTCACGACAGGTGGCTCCAGGACGGCGGTGCCTCCCTATAGGCGCCCATAGGGTGTCTATAGGGGGCGGTGGGGTGGCCTTGGGTGGCTCTAGGGTGGCCACGGGTCACTGTAGGTGGCCATAGGGGGCCATAGGGGACCGTGGGGCACACGTGGGTCACGGCAGGTGGCTCCAGGACGGCGGTGCCTCCCTATAGGCGCCCATAGGGTGTCTACAGGGGGCGGCCGGCGGGGGACTCACGGCGGCAGAGGCGGACGCTGTAGCAGGCGCGGAGGTCGATGGTGCCGGCGGGGTCGGCGGGGCAGGGGGCGCCGCCGGGCGAGCGGCCCACGCAGGCCCGCGTGCGCTTCTGCTGGCCCACCACCTCGCGGCAGGCGATGCTGCCCAGCATCCGCCGCTCGCAGGGGCTCCACTCGCCCCACGGCGCCCAGTGGCCCGCCACTGCCCCACAAGTGCGTACCCGTTAGCCGCCGGCCCGGCTGGCGGCCTAGCCGGCCCGGGGCTTCCGCCCCTCCCAACCTCCCAAGATGGCTGCCGGCCCGCCCCCCAATATGGTGGCTGGGCCCCTGCCCCCTCCCCAACATGGCGGCTGGGCCCCACCAACATGGCTGCCCTCCTCCCACCATGGCGACTGGGCCCCTCAACATGGCTGCCTTCTCCCCAACATGGCGGCTGGGCCCCACCAAATTGGCTGCCCTCCTCCCACCATGGCGACTGGGCCCCTCAACATGGCTGCCCTCTCCCCAATATGGCGGCTGGGCCCCTCAACATGGCTGCCCTCTCCCCAACATGGTGGCTGGGCCTCTCCCCTCGAACATGGCAGCTGGGCTCCACCAACATGGCTGCCCTCCCCCCAACATGGCGGCTGGGCCCTGCCAAAATGGCTGCCCTCCCCCAATATGGCAGCTGGGCCCCAAACATGGCGGCTGGGCCCTCGCAACATGGCCCCTGACCCCCCAAAATGGCCCCTGACCCCCCCAAAATGGCATCTGACCCCCAAAATAGCCCCTGACTGCCCCAAAATGGCACCTGACATCCCTCCAACATGGCGTATGACCCCCCAAAATGGCCCCTGACCCCCCCAAAATGGCGTCTGACCCCAAAAAAGGCCCCTGACTGCCCCAAAATGGCTCCTGACCCCCCAAAATGGCACCTGACATCCCTCCAACATGGCGTCTGACCCCCTAAAATAGCCCCTCACCCCCAAAATGGCCCCTGACCCCCCAAAATGGCATCTGACCCCCAAAATCCCCCTTGACTGCCCCAAAATGGCGTCTGACCCCCCAAAATGGCCGCTGACCCCCCCAAAATGGCGTCTGACCCCCCAAAATGGCCCCTGACTGCTCCAAAATGGCTCCTGACCCCCCAAAATGGCACCTGACATCCCTCCAACATGGCGTCTGACCCCCCAAAATGGCCCCTGACCCCCCCAAAATGGCGTCTGACCCCCAAAATAGCCCCTGACTGCCCCAAAATGGCCCCTGACCCCCCAAAATGGCCCCTGACCCCCCAAAATGGCGTCTGACCCCCAAAATGGCCCCTGACTGCCCCAAAATGGCACCTGACCCCCCAAAATGGCATCTGACCCCCAAAAAGGCCCCTGACCCCCCCAAAATGGCCCCTCACCCCCAAAATGGCCCCTGACTGCCCCAAAATGGCTCCTGACCCCCCAAAATGGCACCTGACATCCCTCCAACATGGCGTCTGACCCCCCAAAATGGCCCCTGACCCCCCAAAATGGCCCCTCACCCACCAAAATGGCGTCTGACCCCCAAAAAGGCCCCTGACTGCCCCAAAATGGCACCTGACATCCCTCCAACATGGCGTCTGACCCCCCAAAATGGCCCCTGACCCCCCAAAATGGCGTGTGACCCCCAAAATGGCCCCTGACCCCCCAAAAATGGCTCCTGACCCCCCAAAATGGCACCTGACTGCCCCAAAATGGCACCTGACATCCCTCCAACATGGCGTATGACCCCCCAAAATGGCCCCTCACCCCCCAAAATGGCGTCTGACCCCCCAAAATGGCCCCTGACTGCCCCAAAATGGCCCCTCACCCCCAAAATGGCGCCCGACCCCCCTAAAATGGCTCCTGCCCCCCCCAAAATGGCGGCTGCCCTCCCGCGCGGCCCCACCCCCGCCCCACAAGCCCCGCCCCCGCAGCCCGGGAGGGAAAGTCAAGCCCCGCCCCCTCCCCCCGGCGCGGCCCCGCCCCCCTCCGGCCCCGCCCCCTCACCGGGGCAGGGCCCGTGCGGGCCGCACGTGATGCGCCGGGTGTCGTTGCCGGGGCAACCGCGGCCGCCGTGCCGGGGGGGCGGGGCGTCGCAGGCGCGGCGCAGCGTCACCGCCCCCAGGCCGCACGTCACGGCGCAGGGGCCGCTGGGAGCCCACGGGCCCC
>NW_027182594.1:0-38989 GCF_040807025.1 Struthio camelus
CCCCCCGGGCCCCCCCCGCAGCCGCCGGTGCCGCCCGCAGGCGACGGAGCTGGGCGAGGCGCCGGTGGCGGCGGCCTGGTCGGAGAAGGGGCAGGTGGAGGTGTTCGACCTGCGGCGGCCGCTGGCGGCGCTGGCCCAGCCCCGGGCGGCCGCCGCCTTCCTGCGGCAGGAACAGGCCGCCCTGGCGCCGCTCTTCGCCTTCGCCGGCCACATGGCCGAAGGCTTCGCCCTCGACTGGTCGCCCACCGTCCCCGGTCAGCGCCGCGGGGGGGGGCTGGGGGGGAGCTCGGGGGGCAGTTGGCGGGCTGGGTGGGGGCTGCGGGGGAGCTCAGGGGGCTGCGGGGGTGCTGGGGGGCAGTTGGGGATGCTGGGGGGAGCTTGGGGGCTGTGGGGGAGCTCGGGGCAGTTGGGGTGCTGGGGGCAGTTGGGGGATGCTGGGGGGAGCTCGGGGGGCAGTTGGGGGGCTGGGTGGGGGCTGCGGGGAGCTCAGGGGGCTGCGGGGGAGCTGGGGGGGCAGTTGGGGGATGCTGGGGGGCAGCTTGGGGGCTGTGGGGGAGCTCGGGGCAGTTGGGGTGCTGGGGGGCAGTTGGGGGATGCTGGGGGGGAGCTCGGGGGGCTGCAGGGGTGCTGGGGGGGAAGTCAGGCTGTGGGGCAGTTGGGCTGGGAGGGTGCTGGGGGGAGTTCAGGGCTGGGGGGGAGCTTGGGGGGCAGTTGGGCTGCAGGGGTGCTGGGGGGCAGTTGGGGGATGCTGGGCAGTTGGGGGGCTGCGGGGGGCTGGGGGGAGCTTGGGGGGAGTTCAGGGGCTGGGGGGGAGCTTGGGGGGCAGTTGGGGGGCTGAGAGAGCAGTTAGGGTGCCAGAGAGTATGGGGGGGCCTGATGGGGGGCTGAAGGGGCAGTTAGGGGGCTGGGAGGGTCCTGGGGGGCAGTTGGGGGGTGCTGGGGGGCAGTTAGAAGAATGGGGGGTGTTGGGGCACTGTTGGGCACCCGAGGTGGTTGGGGGGGGGGCAATGTGGGGCTGTGAGGTGCTGTGGGGCAGCCAAGGGCGCTGTGTGGGGCTGCAGGGTGCCATGGGGGGGGGCTGTGAGGCACGCGAGGGTGCTGGGGGGGGGGCCATCGGGGCACTGTGGGGCAGCCAAGGGCGCTGTGTGGGGGGCTGTGGGCTGCGCCGTGGGGCCGGCTGTGGGTCACACCCCCCCCTCACCCCCCCCCCCCAGGCCGGCTGCTGTCGGGCGACTGCCGGAGCCGCATCCACCTGTGGGAGCCGCGGGAGGGCGGCGCCTGGGCCGTGGACCAGCGGCCGCTGCAGGGCCACAGCGGCTCCGTGGAGGATCTGCAGTGGTCGCCCAACGAGCCCTCGGTGCGGGGGGGCGCTGGGGGGCAGCCGTGGGGCTGGGGGGGGCGCCGGGGGGCAGCCGGGGGGCTGGGGGGGGGCGCCGGGGGGCAGCCGTGGGGCTGGGGGCACTACGGGCTGCTGCAGGGCCACAGCGGCTCCGTGGAGGATCTGCAGTGGTCGCCCAACGAGCCCTCGGTGCGGGGGGGGCGCCGGGGGGCTGGGGGGGCGCCGGGGGGCAGCCGTGGGGCTGGGGGGGCAGCTGGGGGGCAGCCGGGGGGCTGGGGGCACTACGGGCCACAGCGGCTCCGTGGAGGATCTGCAGTGGTCGCCCAACGAGCCCTCGGTGCGGGGGGGGCGCCGTGGGGCTGGGGGGGGCGCCGGGGGGCAGCCGGGGGGCTGGGGGCACTACGGGCCACAGCGGCTCCGTGGAGGATCTGCAGTGGTCGCCCAACGAGCCCTCGGTGCGGGGGGGGCGCCAGGGGGCAGCTGTGGGGCTGGGGGGGCAGCCGGGGGGCAGCCGTGGGGCTGGGGGGGCAGCCGGGGGGCTGGGGGCACTACGGGCTGCTGCAGGGCCACAGCGGCTCCATGGAGGATCTGCAGCGGTCGCCCAACGGTGCGGGGGGGGGGTGCTGTGGGGCAGCTGTGGGGCTGGGGGGGGGGACATGGGGCTGGGGGGGGGGGCAGGGTGTGGGGCAGCCGTGGGGCTGGGCAGCTGTGAACCGAGGGGTCCCTGGGCTGAGGCTCAGGTGAGCTCGTGTCCCCTTTTCACGTCCTTCTCGCTGGTGTCCCCTCTGTGCTCCCCTCTCCCCCCCCGTGTCCCCCCCCTCCCGTGTCCCCCCCGCGTCCCCTCGTGTCCCATGTCCCCCCCGTGTCCCCCCCGTGTGCCCCCCCCGTGTCCCCCCGTGTCCCATGTCCCCCCCGTGTCCCCCCCGTCCCCGTCTTACGTCCCCGTCTGTGTGTCCCGTCCCCTCGTGTCCCCCGTGTCCCCTTGTCCTGCTTTTCTCCCCCATCCCTGCCATGTCACCCCCCCACCGTGTCACCCCCCCCCGTGTCCCCCCGTGTCCCCCCCCCACGCCCCCCCCCAGGTGTTCTGCTCGTGCTCGGCGGACGCCTCGCTGCGCGTGTGGACGTGCGGGCGCCGCCGGGCCGGGCCTGCATGCTGACGGCCGCCCGGGCCCACGCGGCCGACGTCAACGTGCTCAGCTGGAGCCGCCGCGACCCCTTCGTGCTCAGCGGCGGCGACGACGGCGCCCTGCGCCTCTGGGACCTCCGCCTCTTCCGGGTGCGTAGGGCCGCCCCACGGTGCCCCACGGCCGCCCCACGGCGCCCCCCCTGCCCCACGGCTGCCCCACAGCGCCCCACGGCCGCCCCCCCTGCCCCACGGCCGCACCCCTCACCCGCACCTGTCCCCGTCCCCCCACAGCGCCCTGCGCCTCTGGGACCTCCGCCTCTTCCGGGTGCGTAGGGCCGCCCCACGGCGCCCCCCTGCCCCACGGCCGCCCCACGGCCGCCCCCCTGCCCCACGGCCGCCCCCCTCACCCGCACCTGTCCCCGTCCCCACCCAGCGCCCTGCGCCTCTGGGACCTCCGCCTCTTCCGGGTGCGTAGGGCCGCCCCACGGCGCCCCCCTGCCCCACGGCCGCCCCACGGCGCCCCCCTGCCCCACGGCCGCCCCCCTCACCCGCACCTGTCCCCGTCCCCCCCAGCGCCCTGCGCCTCTGGGACCTCCGCCTCTTCCGGGTGCGTAGGGCCGCCCCACGGCGCCCCACGGCAGCACCCCCTGCCCCACGGCTGCCCCACGGCGCCCCCCCTGCCCCACGGTGCCCCACGGCTGCCCCACGGCCGCCCCCCCTGCCCCACGGTGCCCCACGGCCGCCCCACGGCCGCCCCCCCTGCCCCACGGCTGCGCCCCTCACCCACACCTGTCCCCGTCCCTCCACAGCGCCCTGCGCCTCTGGGACCTCCGCCTCTTCCGGGTGCGTAGGGCCGCCCCACGGCGCCCCACGGCCGCCCCACGGCTGCCCCACGGCCGCCCCCCCTGCCCCACGGCCGCCCCCCTCACCCACACCTGTCCCCGTCCCCCCACAGCGCCCTGCGCCTCTGGGACCTCCGCCTCTTCTGGGTGCGTAGGGCCGCCCCACGGCCGCCCCACGGCACCCCCCTGCCCCACGGCCGCCCACAGCTGCCCCACGGCCGCCCCCCTCACCCGCACCTGTCCCCGTCCCCCCACAGCGCCCTGCGCCTCTGGGACCTCCGCCTCTTCCGGGTGCGTAGGGCCGCCCCACGGTGCCCCACGGCGTCCCCCCTGCCCCACGGCTGCCCCCCCTGCCCACGGCCGCCCCCCTGCCCACGGCCGCACCCCTCACCCGCACCTGTCCCCGTCCCCCCACAGCGCCCTGCACCTCTGGGACCTCCGCCTCTTCCGGGTGTGTAGGGCCCCCCACGGCAGCACCCCCTGCCCCATAGCGGCACCCCTCATTCCCCCCCAGACCCCTCCCTGTCCCCCCAGGGCACTTCTGGGACCTCCGCTTCTTCTGGGGCACCTGGCTGCCCCACAGCAGCCCCCCCCCCCATGGCGCTGCCCCCTCCCAGCCCCCTAGAAACCCTGCGACACCCCCACAGGGACCCCCCCTTACCCCACTGACGAGTTGGGGTGCCCCACTGACCCCCTCCCCCCACAGACGGGCTCCAGCGTGGCCACCTTCAAGCAGCACACGGGCCCCATCACCTCGGTGGAGTGGCACCCCACGGAGAGCGGGGTGCTGGCGGCGGCCGGGGCCGACGACCTGGTGACGCAGTGGGACCTGGCGGTGGAGCGGGACGCCGGGGACGGGGACGAGGACGGGGACGGGGACGCGGCGGCGCTGGCGGCGCTGCCCCCGCAGCTGCTCTTCGCCCACCAGGGCAAGACGGAGCCCAAGGAGCTGCACTGGCACCCGCAGTGCCCGGGGCTCCTGCTGGCCACCGGCCGCGCCGGCCTCGCCGTCTTCCGCACCGTCAGCGTCTGAGCGGGGGGGGGCGCCCCCCCCTTCCTGCCCCCCCACCCCACTCGCTGCCCAAATTGGGGGGGGGGGCAAATAGTTGCTATGGGGGGAGGTTCCCCCCTTCTCTGCTGGTTCATTGCTGGGGGGGGGGGGTGACTCCTGGAGGGGGGGGCTGATGGGAGTGACCCCCCCCCGCAGCGATGGGGCTCCCGGGGGGGGGCAGTGACCCCCCCCCAGCACTCGTCATCATGTCAGTCATGTTTTTATTAAAAAAAGAGAAAAAAAGAGTGAAGCTGATGGGGGGGGTCCAGTTCCTGCCCCACAGATTGGGGGGGGGGAGGGCAGACACCCCCCCCCAACATGCAGCGGGTGGGAGCAGCCCCCTCCCCATAGCGTGGGGCCGCTGTGGGTCAGCGCAGGCCCCACTGCCGGGGGGGGGGGGGGGCGGCGTCCATGGGGCAGCGCGGAGCAGCAGCGTCGCCGCCAAGGCGGGTGCTGTGGGTCCAGCCGCCGTGGGTCGCCGGGGGGGGGGTCCGGGCCGCCGTGGGTCGCGGGGGGGGGTCAGGGCGGGCCCCACTGCAGCGAGGTGTAGGCCGGGCCCCCCCCCGCGGGGGCGGCGCACAGCAGCAGCGTCTTGCGCACGTGGGTGCCCAGCCGGGCGGCCGCCACCAGCGCCCCCAGGGCCAGGGGGGCGCCCGGGGGGGGGCACAGGGCCACGGCCGCCGCGTGGAACCGCTCGGGGGGGCCTGGGGGGCGCGGCGGGGGGGGTCAGGGCTGCCCCACGGCTGCCCCATAGCGCCCCACGGCTGCCCCCCCCCCCCCCACCACCCCGCAGTGATGCTGCCACCCTGCTGCCACCGCACAGACCTGCTGCGGGGGGGCGGGGGGGGGAATTGGTCCTGCCCCATAGCACCCCACAGCCTCCCCCTGCCCCATGGCTGCCCCATAGCACCCCACAGCCTCCCCCTGCCCCACAGCTGCCCCATAGCACTCCATGACCTCCCCACCCCATAGCGCCCCCCCGCCCTCCACGTGGAACCACTCTCCATCCCGCATTGTCCTCCTCCCCCATGTCCTGCCCCACAGCAACCTGCCCCACACGTCCCTCTGCCCCACACGTCCCCCCCACTCCCCAGCAGCCTGCCCCACATCCCCCTGCCCCACACAGTTCCCCTGCTCCACAGTCCCCTGCCCGAGTGACCTGCCCCACACACCCCCCCCCACCCCACATATCCCTCTGCCCCACTCCCCCGCAGCCGGCCCCACATCTCTCTGCCCCACACATTCTCCCTGCTCTGCAGCAGCCTGCCCCACACATCCCCCTGCTCCTGAGCAAAGTGCCCCACATGTCCCCTCCTGCCCCACACATCCTGCTGCCCCATGTCCCCCCCCCCCCGCTCCCCAGTAGCCTGGCCCATGCACCCCCCCCCCGCCCCACACCCCCTGCCCCACACGCCCCCCTGCCCCACACGCCCCCCAGCGGCTCACCGGGGTAGACGAGGAAGTCGCCGCCGAACTTGGCGCCGCCGGTGAGGTGGAGGCCGCGGGCCCAGAGGTCGCGGTAGACGCGGTAGCGGCGCTCGTGCCGGGGGCGGCCGCCGTGGGGCCAGTGGGGGGCCGGGCGGCCCCAGTCCGGGGGGCCGGGGGGCGGCGCCGTCGGGGCCCCCCGCGCCGTGGGGAGCTGCACCAGCAGCGCCCGGGGGGGCAGCGCCGCCGGGGGGGTGTCTGCGGGGCGGGGGCAGCGCTGGAGGGGCGCCCCACGGCTCCCAGCCCCACGGCTCCCAGCCCCACAGCTCTGCCCAGCACCCAGCCCCACGGCCCCTCAGCCCTGCCCAGCACCCAGCCCCACAGCACCCAGCCCCACGGCTCCGCCCAACACCTAGCCCCATGGCCCCCAGCCCCACACCTCCACCCAGCCCCACAGCTCCCACCTCCAGCCCCACACCTCCAGCCCCACACCTCCCCACAGCACCCAGCCCCACACCTCTGCCCAGCACCCAGCCCCACGGCCCCCAGCCCCACACCTCTGCCCAGCACCCAGCCCCACAGCCCCCAGCCCCACGGCTCCGCCCGACACCTAGCCCCATGGCCCCCAGCCCCACACCTCCACCCAGCCCCACAGCTCCCACCTCCAGCCCCACACCTCCAGCCCCACACCTCCCCACAGCCCCCAGCCCCACACCTCAGCCCAGCACCCAGCCCCACAGCTCCCCATCTCCCCCACAACCCTTCTCCCAGCCCCCCAGCTGCCCCCCAGCCCTATAACACCCAGCCCATCCCCACAGCACCCAAACAGCTCAGCCCCACGGCAGCCCCCGTCCCCCAGCCCCACGGCAGCCAGCCCCCCCACCTGTGGGGCGCCGGTTGGGGGGCAGGCGCTGCAGCTGGGCCTGCCGCTGCCCCTCGGCCGCTTCCCGCTGCTCCGCGAAGCTCCGGGCCAGCTCGGCCGCGTAGCGGGCCGCCTCCGCCGCCTGCCGGGGGGTAGCGCTGCCCCACAGCTGCCCCACGGCCCTGCCCCACCGCCTCACCCCAGCTGCCCCACCGCCTCACCCCCCTGCCCACCCCATAGCTCTAAGCTGACCCTGCCCCATGGCTCCGCCTGAAGAGCCAGACGCACAGTTCTGCCCCATAGCTCTGCCCCACAACCATGCTCCACAGCCTGCTCTATGCTCTGCCTGGGGCTCCTGCCCCACAGCTCTGCTCCACCACCCAAACCCAGCTCTGCCCCACAACATGCTCTATGCTCTGCCTGGAGCTCCTGCCCCACAGCTCTGCCCCGTGGCCCTGCACATGGCTCCTGCCCCACATCGTACCCATAACTCCTGCCCCGATGCAGAGCAGCTCCCCTGCATAACCCCCCCCCCGGAACAGCAACGCAGCCCCATAGAACCCCCCCCCCCCAACTGCCGTGGGGCAGGACAGGATCCCCCAGCCCCTCATGGCCCCCCCCAACCCCACTTGCCCCCATCGCTCCCGCTGCCCCACAGCTCCCCCCAAAGCTCTTAACATCCCCCCATAGCCGCCATCACCTCTACACCTGCCCCCACCCCCTTATGGCCTCCAACGACCCCCCCCAGCTCCCTCGGCGCCCCACAGCCCCCCCCCTTACCGGCGGGGGCCCCTCGCCGGGGTCCGGCGGGGGCACCAGGACGGCGGCGCCGGTCTCGGCCAGCAGCCGGGCCTCCTCGGGCAGCAGCTGCAGGGGCAGGCGGGGGCCGCGGCCGCCGCGCCGCGGGGGGGTCCCCACCAGCACCCCCGAGACGCGGTGCCGCTCCCGCAGCGCCCGGGCCGCCGCCGCCCCCCACACCAGCACCCGGCCGCGCTGCAGCGCCAGCACCAGCGGCTCCGGGGGGGCCTGCGGGGGGGGGGGGCTCAGCCGGCGGCGGCGCCGCGGCTCCGGGGGGGCCCGGGAGGCTCCGGGGGGGCCCCGCGGCCGGCGCCGTCCCGCTCCGCCGCCGCCATTTTGAGTCCTTCCCGCCGCCGCGGAGGCGCCTGGGAGCCGCCGCGCATGCGCGAGGCGCCGCCGCGAGGCATCGTGGGATAGGTCTCCGGGAGGGGGGAAGGGAGGCGGGGCCTCGCGCCGTGGAAGCTCCGCCCCTTTCTGAAAGCGGCCGCGCCCCTCCGCTTGCACCCCGCTTCGCGGAGGATGATGGGAAACCGCCCCTTAAAGGGGCAACGTCTACCCCCCTCCACCCGCGCGGGAGAGGCCGCCGCGGTGCCCCAATCCCTGATGCAGGATCCTCTTAAAGGGGCCGCGTCCCCCTTAAGTAGGCCCCACCCCCCCCGACCTTTAAAGGAGCCGCGCCGTCCCGCGCTAGGGTGGACCCCCCCCCCGCCAGATATATACAAGTGGTTTCTTAAAGGGGCCGCAACCCTTTCATGTTAAATGTTCCCCCTCCCCAAAACCATTTAAAGGGGGCGCCCCATCCCACCCTAAAAGGACCCCTCCCCCGCTGACTCTTAAAGCCCCCGTAGCAAATCACCCCCCCAAAAAGAGCCTCCCCAAAACCCATTGCCCCTCAAAGCCCCCAATAGCCGATACCCCTTTAAAGCCCCCCCCCGCAATCACTCATTTTAAGGGGCTGCGGCGCAGCATCAAGCCAAACATCCCTACAATTTACACCCCCCCCAACAAAGTCTCTATGACCCCCCCATCACACCCCCTGCATTAACCCCCCCTGGGGGAGGGGGCGGAATCCAGGTACCTCGGGGTCCCCCATGGCCCGGCGGCTGCGGCCGCTCCCACGCGCCTCTCGCTGCCGCCCCCCCCCCCAAACCGCCCTCCTCCGTAGGGGGGCGTGGCCTCGTCGTAGCCCCGCCCCGAGTAGGCGGGGCCCCGCCCCTCCGCCGGCACAGCCGGGTGCGCGCTGCACCCAGGAGTCCGGGAAGCCGGTGACACCTCCCCTCCCCCCCCCCACACCTTCCAGGGGACCCAGGCGTCCGGGACAGCACCCCCCCCCCCCAAAGTGGGGAGGGGGCCCAGGCGTCCGGGCCGCCATGACGCCGCAGGAGCTCACGTACCTGGCTGTGCTGCTGGCCTCCATCCCGCTCGGCTTCGCCTTCAAGGGCCGCGGTGAGGGGCGGGGGCTCATGCTGGGCGGGGGGGGGTATGGGGGGGTAATATTGGGGTGGGGGGGCTCATGCTGGGGGGGAATATGGGGGTTAATATTGGGGTGGGGGGGCTCATGTGGGGGGATATAGGGGGTTACTATTGGAGGGGCATGCTGGGGGGATCTGGAGGGGGTTAATTTTGGGGTGGGGGTTCATGCTGGGGGGGAATCTAGGGGGTTAATATTGGGGGGGTCATGTAGGAGGAATAGGGGGGTATTGGAGGGGCTGTGCGGGGATATGGGGGCTCATGGTGGGGCAGCTTGGGGCGCTGTGGGGTGCTATGGGGGTGCAGCTTGGGTGTGGGGTGCGGGCAGCTCATGCTGGGGGGCAATATGTGGGACTATGGGGGGGGGACACATGCTATGGGGCAGTATGTGGGGCCATGGGGGGGGGTCATGCTATGAGGCAATATGCACAGCTATGGCGAGGGCTCTTATGGGGCAATATGTGGTGCTATGGAGGGGGTCATGCTATGGGGCAGTATGTGGGGCTATGGGGGGGGCCATGCTATGGGGTAGTATGTGGGGCTATGGAAAAGGCTTATGCTATTAGGGAACATGTGGGGCAATGAGAAATTATGTGGGGGGGGTTCATGCAATGGGACAGTATGGGGGGCCGTTGGGGGGGGGGAGTCATGCAATGGGGCAGTATGTGGGGGCCGTTGGGGGGGGGAGTCATGCAATGGGGCAGTATGTGGGGGCCGTTGGGGGGGGGAGTCATGCAATGGGGCAGTATGTGGGGGCCGTTGGGGGGGGAGTCATGCAATGGGGCAGTATGTGGGGGCCGTTGGGGGGGGGAGTCATGCTATGGGGCAGTATGTGGGGGCCGTTGGGGGGGGGGGAGTCATGCAATGGGGCAGTATGTGGGGGCCGTTGGGGGGGGGAGTCATGCTATGGGGCAGTATGTGGGGGCTGTTGGGGGGGAGTCATGCAATGGGGC
Organism: Struthio camelus; assembly: GCF_040807025.1. Lineage (NCBI taxonomy): Eukaryota > Metazoa > Chordata > Aves > Struthioniformes > Struthionidae > Struthio > Struthio camelus. Next base: position 9,867 of record NW_027182594.1, read on the forward strand.
AGTATGTGGGGACCATTGGGGGGGGAAAGTCATGCAATGGGGCAGTATGTGGGGGCCGTTGGGGGGGGGAGTCATGCAATGGGGCAGTATGTGGGGGCCGTTGGGGGGGGAGTCATGCAATGGGGCAGTATGTGGGGGCCGTTGGGGGGGGAGTCATGCTATGGGGCAGTATGTGGGGGCCGTTGGGGGGGGAGTCATGCTATGGGGCAGTATGTGGGGGCTGTTGGGGGGGAGTCATGCTATGGGGCAGTATGTGGGGGCCGTTGGGGGGGGGAGTCATGCAATGGGGCAGTATGTGGGGGCCGTTGGGGGGGGAGTCATGCTATGGGGCAGTATGTGGGGGCCGTTGGGGGGGGAGTCATGCTATGGGGCAGTATGTGGGGGCCGTTGGGGGGGGGGAGTCATGCAATGGGGCAGTATGGGCAGCTACGGAGAGAGCTCGTATTGTGGGGGGGGGCAGTGATTGGGGGGGGTGCGTGCTATGGGGGGGCCCATGAGGTTGCTGAACATTGGGGGAGCAGTTACGGGGCAGGGAGGGGTTTTGGGGGGGGTGTTGGGGGTCAAACCGCACCCCCACCCGGTGCTGTCCCCCCCCCCCGCAGGCCCCCGGGCCCGGCAGCTGGGGGGGGCGGCGGCGGGGCTGGCCCTGGCCCTGGCCACCTGCGGCCCCCACGCGCTGCACTCGCTGCTCACCGTGCTGGGCACCTGGGCCCTGCTGCGCCTCGCCCCCAGGTGCGCCGCGCGCCGGCCCCCCCCCCCGGACGCCGGGGCCCCTCGCTCTGCCGAGAGCCGGGGGCGGCGGGGGGGGGGGGAGGCGTTTCGGGGCTCGTCGAGCCAGCCGGGCTCGTTATTGCGTCACGGCCCTGCTCCGGGGGAGGGGGGGGGGCGGAAGCCATGTGGGAAGTTGTTTTGGGGGGGGGGGACAGTGAGGCATTATGGGAGTTCCTGGGGGGGGGGAAACACGGTGTTGGTGCAATGCATTGTGGGAGTTGGCGTGAGCACCCCCCACCCCGGGCCATGATGGGATTGTTTGGGGTGCCCTGGGGCATTGTGGGATTGGTCTGGTTGCCCCAGTGCATCATGGGATGGTTTTGGGGTGCCCCCCCCCTCAAAAAAAAACGGTGCATGGCAGGTTGGCATGAGTGGGTGCCCCAGTGCATGATGGGATTGACTCGCTTGCCCCAGGGCACCATGGGTTGGGTTTGGTTGCCCCAGGGCACCATGGGATGGGTTTGGTTGCCCCAGGGCACAATGGGTTGGGTTTGGTTGCCCCAGGGCACCATGGGATGGGTTTGGTTGCCCCAGTGCACCATGGGTTGGGTTTGGTTGCCCCAGGGCACCATGGGATGGGTTTGGTTGCCCCAGTGCACCATGGGTTGGGTTTGGTTGCCCCAGTGCATCATGGGTTGGGTTTGGTTGCCCCAGGGCACCATGGGATGGGTTTGGTTGCCCCAGGGCACCATGGGACAGGTTTGGTTGCCCCAGGGCACCATGGGATGGGTTTGGTTGCCCCAGTGCATCATGGGATTGATTTTTTTAGGCTCCCCCCCCCCCACCAGCACATGGGGGGTTGGCATGAGTGGGTGCCCCAGTGCATGATGGGATTGACTCGCTTGCCCCAGGGCACCATGGGACGGGTTTGGTTGCCCCAGGGCATCATGGGACAGGTTTGGTTGCCCCAGGGCACCATGGGACGGGTTTGGTTCCCCAGGGCATCATGGGATGGGTTTGGTTGCCCCACTGCATCATGGGATTGATTTTTTTAGCACCCCCCCCCCCCCAACCAGCACATGGGGGGTTGGCACGAGTGGGTGTCCCAGTGCATGGTGGGATTGGCCCGGTGCCCCAGTGCATGGTGGGATTGCCCCCCCCTCTCCCCCCCCAGGCGGTGCGGGGCGGCCGCCATGGCCTGGACCTTCGGGTACCTGCTGTTCTTCCGCGTGGCCCCGGCCTGGGGGCTGCCGGCGCCGCCGCCCTACGCCAACGCGCTGCAGCTGCTGCTCACCCTCAAGGTGGGGGGGGGACCGGGGGGGGGTCTGGGGGCATCGGGGAGGGGGATACAGGGGCATTGAGGGAGCTGGGGACACTGGGGGGGAACAGGGGCATCGGGGGGGGGTCTGGGGACATTGGAGCCGTGGGACGGGGACATGGGGGGGAGGAGGAACATTGGGGAGGGGGGAACAGGGGAATTGGGAGGGGAAACTGAGGCATTGGGGGGGCAGGGACTTTGGAGGGAAACAGGGGCATGGGGGGGAGAACAGGGGCATCGGGGGGGGCTGGGGACATCGGGGGGGGACGGGGACATCGGGGGGACGGGGGCATCAGCACAGCCCCAGGATGGGGGGGCATCAAGGCAGCTTAGAGGGGGGGCGATAACCAGGCTGGGAGTGTGGGGAGGGGGAAGCCCTGGGGGCGGGGCCAGCAGGCCCAGGGGGCGGAGCTAGCAGGATGATATCACACAGTGGGCAGGGCTATAGGAAGGGGGCGTGGCCAGCAGGGGTGGGGGGGTGTAAAAGTTTGGTCGCGGTGGGGCTAGTGAGGGGTGTGGTCGAGCCGAGGGGTGGGGCTAGGGGGAGGGGGCGGGGCCAGCGAGCCTCACCCTGCTTGGCCCCGCCCCCAGATGGTGAGTCTGGCCAGTGACGTGCAGGAGCTGAGCGAGGCGCCGCCCCCGGCGCAGGAAGTGACGTCGGCCCCGCCGGAGCTCGCGATTGGCTCCCTCGAGGCCTGTCCGGGGCTGCTGGAGATCCTCTGCTACAGCTACTGCTACCTGGGGCTGCTGACAGGTGCGCCCGGACGCCTGGGCCCTCCCCCCGGACGCCTGGGCCCCTCCCCAGACACCTGGGCCCCCCCCCCCAGACACCTGGGTCCCTGCCCGGACACCTGGGCCCCTGCCCCGGACACCTGGGCCCCTCCCTGACACCTAGGACCCTCCCAGACACCTGGGTCCCTCCCCCCGGACACCTGGGTCCCTCCCCCTGGACACCTGGGTCCCTCCCCCGGACACCTGGGCCCCTCCCTGACACCTAGGACCTGCCCGGACACCTAGGACCCACCCGGACACCTGGGTCCCTCCCCCGGACACCTGGGCCCCTCCCTAACACCTAGGACCCTCCCAGACACCTGGGCCCCTCCCCCCGGACACCTGGGCCCCTCCCTGACACCTAGGACCCACCCGGACACCTGGGCCCCTCCCCCCGGACACCTGGGTCCCTCCCCTGGACACCTGGGCCCCTCCCTAACACCTAGGACCCGCCCAGACACCTGGGCCCCTCCCCCCGGATGCCTGGGCCCCTCCCCAGACACCTGGGTCCCTCCCTGACGCCTGGGCCCCTCCCCCCGGACACCTGGGCCCCTCCCTGACACCTAGGACCCACCCGGACACCTGGGCGCCTCCCCCTGGACACCTGGGCCCCTCCCTGACACCTAGGAGCTGCCTGGACTCCTGGGTCCCTCCCCCGGACACCTGGGTCCCTTCCCCGGACACCTGGGCCCCTCCCTGACACCTAGGAGCTGCCTGGACACCTGGGCCCCTCCCCCTGGACACCTGGGCCCCTCCCCCTGGACACCTGGGTCCCTGCCCCGGACACCTGGGCCCCTCCCTGACACCTAGGAGCTGCCTGGACTCCTGGGTCCCTCCCCCTGGACACCTGGGCCCCTCCCTGACACCTAGGACCCACCCGGACACCTGGGCCCCTCCCTGACACCTAGGAGCTGCCTGGACTCCTGGGTCCCTCCCCCGGACACCTGGGTCCCTCCCCCGGACACCTGAGTCGCTCCCGGGATGCCTGGGCCCCCAGGGGGACAGACAGCGGGTTCTGGGGCAGAGCGGGGCCCCCCGGACGCCTGGGTCCCTCCGGGGGTCTCCAGGGCGTCGCCCCCCCCCCCCCCCCACAAACACTCCCCGGACACCGGGGTCCTGAGGCCGCCGTTTCCCCCTCCCCCCCACCCCAACCAGGCCCCTTCTACCGCTTCGGGACGCACCGGGACTGGGTGCGGGGGCCGGTGCCGGCGGCCTCGTGGCGGCGGGTGCTGGGGCGGGCGGCGCCGGCGCCGGCGCTGGGGGCGCTGGGCGAGGCGGCGGCGCGGCTCTTCCCGCTGGGCGCCGTGCGGGCCCCGGCCTTCGGCGCCCGGCCCCTGGCGCTGCGCCTCTTCTACATGGCGCCCGTCTTCTTCGCCTTCCGCATGCGCTTCTACGTGGCCTGGCTGTGCGCCGAGGCCGCCTGCCTGGCCGCCGCCTTCGGCGCCTACCCGCCCGCCGCCCGGCCCCGGCCCGGCCTGGGGCCCTCCGCCCCCTACCGCCGCCCCCGCAGGTGCCCGGGCGCCTGGGCCCCCCGTCCTGGGTGGTGGTGGTGGGGGGGGGGGATGGAGCACCGGATGCCTGGGTCCCTCCTGGGGCCTATGGGTCTGGGCGGGGGGTGCGGGGAAAGGCATGGGCACCCGGACGGTTGGGACCCCGGAGGGTGGGGGGCACCCGGACGCCTGGGACCCCGGAGGGTGGGGGCACTTGGACGGCTGGGACCCCGGAGGGTGGGGGGCACCCGGATGGCTGGGACCCCGGAGGGTGGGGGCACCCGGACGCCTGGGACCCCGGAGGGTGGGGGCACCCGGACGGCTGGGACCCCGGAGGGTGGGGGGCACGCGGATGGTTGGGTCCCTGGAGGGTGGGGGGCACCCGGATGCCTGGGACCCCGGAGGGTGGGGGCACCCGGACGGTTGGGTCCCTGGAGGGTGGGGGCACCCGGAGGCCTGGGACCCCGGAGGGTGGGGGGGCACCCGGACACCTGGGACCCCGGAGGGTGGAGGCACCCGGATGCCTGGGACCCCGGAGGGTGGGGGGCACCCGGACGCCTGGGACCCCGGAGGGTGGGGGCACCCGGACGCCTGGGACCCCGGAGGGTGGGGGGCACCCGGATGGCTGGGTCCCTGGAGGGTGGGGGCACCCAGACGCCTGGGACCCCGGAGGGTGGAGGCACCCGGACGCCTGGGACCCCGGAGGGCGGGGGCACCCGGACACCTGGGCCCCTCTCGAGGGGAGCTGAGGGGCTGAGGCCCTGGGGGGCGGGGGCAGTGGGGACACCCGGACGCCTGGGTCCCTGGGGTGGGGGGGGGGAACAGGACACGTGGGTCCCTGGGGGCTACGGGTCTGGGAAGGGGGGGACTGGGGGCGCCCGGACGCCGGGGCCCCGCAGCGACGGGGCGGCGCCGCAGGGCGGACGAGGTGCCGGCCGAGCAGTACGACTACGAGACCATCCGCAACATCGACCCGGTGGGCACCGACTTCTGCGTGCGCTTCCGCGACGGCATGAAGCACTGGAACATGACGGTGCAGTGGTGGCTGGCGCACTACGTGCACCGGCGGGCGCCCCGGCACCCCCCCGCCCTCCGGTACCGCTCGGGGGGCTGCGGCGGGGGAACGGGGGGAGCAAGGAGGGAGCGGCGGAGGGAGGGAGGAAAAAGAAGGGGGGGAAGAAAAGGAGGTAAAAAGAAGGGGGAGAGAAAAAAGAGGGAGGGAAAGGCAGAGAGGGAGAGAAGGGGAAAAGGAAGGGAGAAGGGAAAAAGGGAAGGAGGAGAATGAAGGAGGGGGGAAAAGGGAGGCAGCGAGGAAAGAGGAAGGGAGGGAGGAAGAAGGGAGGGAGGAAGAAGGGAAGAAAAGGAAAAAGGGGAACAAAATGGAGAAAGGAAAAGGGAAAGAGCAAGGAAGAAGACAAAATGAAAAAAGGGAGGGAGGGAGCAAAAAAGGAGAGAAAAAGGGGGAGGAAGGAAGAAGGGGAGGAAAGAGGGAGAGAGGAAAAGGGAGGAAGAGAAGAAGGGAGGGAGATGGGAAGAGAGAAAGGAAAAGGGGGAAGGAAGAAGGGGCGAAGGAAGAAGGGAAGGAAAAAAGGAAGGGAGAGAGGAAGAGGGAAAGAGAGGAAGAGAAGAAGAGAAAGAGAGGGAGGAAGCAGGAAGAAGCAGAAAGGAAAAGGGAAGGAAAGGAAGGAAGAGGGAGTAAAGAAGAGAGAAGCAGGCAGGAAAAGAGAAGGAGGGAGAGGGAGGAAGAGAGAGGAGAAGGGAGGAAGAGGGAGGGAGGAAGAGGGAGGGAGGAAGAGGGAGGGAGGAAGAGGGAGGGAGGAAGAGGGAGGGAGGAAGAGAGAGGGAGGGAAGAAGAAGGAGGAAAAGAAAAGGAGGGAGAAGGAGGAAGAGGGAGGAAAAGAGAGGGAGGAAGAGGGAGGAAAAGAAAGGGAGGGAGGGGGAGGAAGAGGGAGGGACCCCCCGATTGCCCCCGAGGCCGCCGGGGCGAGGGGCCGGGGGGCCCCGGCGTGCGGCGCCGCCCCCGTGCCGAGCCCGGCCTCCCCGCAGGAGCGCCTGGACCATGCTGGTCTCGGCCTACTGGCACGGGCTGCACCCGGGCTACTACCTGAGCTTCCTGAGCGTGCCGCTGTGGCTGGCGGCCGAGCGGGCGGCCGAGCGGGCGCTGCGGGGACGCCTGGGCCCCCGGGCCCGCGCCCTGGCCCGCGGCCCCCACTGGTTCCTCAAGATGCGCGCCTACGACTACCTGTGCATGGGCTTCGTGCTGCTGGGCGCCGGCGACACCCTGCGCTACTGGGGCTCCATCTACTACTGCCTCCACCTGCTGCCGCTGCTGCTGCTGGCCGCCGCCGCCCTGCTGGGCCCCGGCCCCGAGCCCGGCGCCCCCCCGGGCCCCGGCGTCCGGGGGGAGGGGGGCGGCCCCGGCGAGCGGGGGGGTCCGGGTGGGCCAGACCAGGACGCCCACAAAGCCACCGGCGGGCACCCAGGTGTCCGGGGGCAGGAGGAGGAGGGTGAACCCAGCCGGGAGGACCCAGGCGTCCGGGAGAATCCGGGCATCCGCAGCCGGGTGAAGCTGAGTGGGGGGGAGTGATGGGGGGGGGAACCTCTACATCCCCCCCGAGGGAACCAGGTGACCGGGGAGCAATGGGGAGGGGGGCAAGGCTGGGGGGGACACATGTACCTGGGGGGGAACAGGGTGCTTTTGGGGTTGGGGGGGGCTGTGCTTTTTAAGGGAGGTTCTGGGGGACCCAGGCGTCTGGGGGCCGCAGGCTGGAATGGGCTCAATAAAGCGCTCGAGTGACCCCAGCGGCTCCAGGGGTCCTTGGTGTCCCCAAAGTTTGGGATGGAGGAGGGGGAACGAGGCCGGGATTGAGGGGGGGGGGTGAGACTGGGATTCGGGGGGGAACGAGGCCGGGATTGAGGGGGGGGGTGAAACTGGGATTCGGGGGGGAACGAGGCCGGGATTGGGGGGGGGGTGAGACTGGGATTCGGGGGGGAACGAGGCCGGGATTGGGGGGAGGACAAGGCTGGGATTTGGGGGGGAACGAGGCCGGGTTTGAGGGGGGGATGAGGCTGGGATTTGGAGGGGGGGGCTGGGATTTGGTGGGGGGATGAGGCCGGGATTGAGGGGAGGAAGAGGCCAGGATTTGGGGGGGACGAGGCCGGGATTGAGGGGGGGATGAAGCCGGGATTTGGGGGGGGACGAAGCCAGGGTTTGGGGAGGGGACGAGGCTGGGATTTGGGGGGGACGAGGCCGGGATTGAGGGGGGGACGAAGCCGGGATTTGGGGGGGGATGAAGCCAGGGTTTGGGGAGCGGACGAGGCCGGGATTTGGGGGGGACGAGGCCGGGATTGAGGGGGGGATGAAGCCGGGATTTGGGGGGGGGGATGAAGCCAGGATTTGGGGGGGGATGAAGCCAGGGTTTGGGGAGGGGACGAGACCCCGGGCCCGGGTTAAACGGGGCCCGGACCCCCCCCCTCCCCCGCCGGGGCAGGGCCGCCCTCGCCTCGCCGCTCCCGCCTCACCACAGAGCGCAACATGGCGGCGCGGCAGCCTACAGCTCCCAGCATGCCTCGCGGGTGGTGGGGGTGGGGTGGGGCGCAGCCGGAAGACTACATTTCCCAGCATGCCCTGCCCTTCGCCGCGCTGCCCGCCCGGCCAATCAGGCGGCGCGGGCCGGATCTCCGCTGACCAATCGCGGCGTGCGCCGGGGGAGGGGGGGGGGAAGGCGGGCGGGGCCTGGTGGGTGGTGGGGGAGGAAGGCGCGGCCCGGCGAAGGCGAGCGGGGCGGCGGCGGCCATGAACATCCTGCCGAAGAAGTCGTGGCACGTGCGGAACAAGGACAATGTGGCCCGGGTGCGGCGCGACGAGGCCGAGGCCGAGGCCGAGCGGCGGAAGCGGGAGGCGCGGGCGCTGCTGGCGGAGCAGGAGGCGAGTGCGCCGCGCATGCGCGGCTCTGCGGCCGCGGCTGGTGGGGGGCGGGGGAAAGACGTCGCGCGCGCGGCGCCTGCGCAGTGCTGCCGCCGGCGGCTTTCCCGCCCTCCTGCGGCCACGTGACGGCGGGGCGGGGCTGGGCGCGACCATCGCGCACGGGGAGGGGGAGGAGGGGGGTGGGACGGATCAAACCATTCCGTGAAGGGGGGGGTGAAGCCAACCAATACGTGAACCGGGGGGGGGATCAAACCATTCCCTGGACGGGGTTGGGTGGGGGGGGTGGAGCAAACCATTCCCTGGATGGGGGGGTGGAGCATACCATTCCCTGGATGGGGGGGGTGGAGCAAACCATTCCCTGGATGGGGGGAGTGGAGCAAACCATTCCCTGGATGGGGGGAGTGGAGCAAACCATTCCCTGGATGGGGGGAGTGGAGCAAACCATTCCCTGGATTGGGGGGGTGGATCAAACCATTCCCTGCATGGGGGGGTGGATCAAACCATTCCCTGCGGGGGGGGGGGGTGGACCAAACCATTCCCTGGATGGGGGGGGTGGACCAAACCATTCCCTGGATGGGGGGGGTGGGCCAAACCATTCCCATGGCAGGGAATAGGGCCAAACTATTTTAAAACGGGGGGAGACGGACACCTCCCTGCATCGAAAGCGGAGGTGCTCAGCCACCCCCGCATCCCGCAGGCCCGGACCCAGCTGCTGCGGAAGAAGGCGCGAGGGGGGCCCGGCGCCCCGGACCACGCCGCCCTGCTCCCCAGCGGCCCCGGCCACCTCGAGCTCTTCCCCAGCCCAGCCGAGGCCGGCGGGGCCCCGGCCCCCAACAAGGAGCACGAGGAAGAGAAGCGGCAGGAGCAGGTGAGGAAGAGCCTGGGGGGGGGGGGGGAGCGACACGCACACACAACCCCCCCCCCCCGGCCATCCGGCAGCCCCTGACGCCGCCTGTCGCCCCCCAGGAGCGCCGGGAGCGGGCCCTGGGGCTGCTGACCTACCTGGGCCAGAGCGCGGCCGAGGCCCAGACCTGCCCGCCCTGGTACCAGCGGGCGCCCGAGGCGGCGGCGGCCGAGGCGGCGGAGCGGGACGAGGGCCGCAAGGCCAAGCTGGACCCGCTGCGGGAGATGGAGAAGCAGCTGCGCAAGAAGGGGGCCCGCTCGGAGCGGCAGCAGCAGCGGCAGCAGCGGCGGCAGCGGCCCGAGAGCCGGGCGGCGGGGTGAGCCGGCCCCTGCTCCCGGCGGCACCCCCCGGAGCCGGGGCATCTGCCCCCGCGTGGGTCACAACTGCCCTCCAGAGGCACCCAGGGCAGGGAGCGGGGGTGTCTGCCCCCCTCCTGCCCCCCGAGCGGGTCACAACTGCCCCCTGGAGCAGGGAGCAGGGGTGTCTGCCCCCCTCCTGCCCCCCGAGTGGGTCACAACTGCCCCCAGGGCAGGGAGCAGGGGTGTCTGCCCCCCTCCTGCCCCCCGAGTGGGTCACAACTGCCCCCCGGGGCAGGGAGCAGGGGTGTCTGCCCCCCTCCTGCCCCCCGAGTGGGTCACAACTGCCCCCCGGGGCAGGGAGCAGGGGTGTCTGCCCCCCTCCTGCCCCCCGAGTGGGTCACAACTGCCCCCCGGGGCAGGGAGCAGGGGTGTCTGCCCCCCTCCTGCCCCCCGAGCGGGTCACAACTGCCCCCCAGAGCCACCCGCAGCAGGGAGCAGGAGTGCGTGCCCGCCAAGCAGGTCACAAGTGCCCCATGGAGCCTTTCAGGGCAGAGACCAGGGCATTTTCGCTCCTTCTGCCCCCATGACAAGTCACAACTGCCCCCCCCAGAGCCACCCGGAGCAGAGACCAGGGCATTCCCTCCCCTTCTGCCCCAGGTGGGGGGGTCACGGCTGCCCCCAGAGCCCTCCGGGGCAGGGGGAGCAGGGGCGGCTGCCCCCACCCCGCTGGCAGCCGCCCCCTTCGCCCGCAGGCGGCCGTCGCTGGAGGAGCTGCGCCGGGAGCGGCTGCAGCGCGAGGAGGCCGAGCGGGCCAGGACGCGGGCGCTGCTGGCCGGGCAGCGGGAGCCACCCGCCGAGGCGCCCGAGGCCGACGACCGCGCGCGCCGCTACAACTCCCAGTTCAACCCCCACCTGGCCCGGCAGCGCCGGGGGCCCCCCGAGCCCCGCTGAGCCCCCGGCGCCGGGCTGCAGGACTCCTGGGTCCCTCGAGCCCCGCCACGAACCCTCCCGGCGACTGTCGGGGCGAGATGCTGTATTGGGACCAGACCAGTTCAGTGCCAAGGGAAGGAGGGGGGGGGGGAAAGGATGGGCTGAGCCCCCCCCCCCCGCCCCACGAGACAACCCCATCCATATAAAACTATTTATTCATAAATATTTTCCAAAATGAAAATAGGTTTACGAAAAATATCTTAAACCGCCAGCGCGGGGGGGTGGGGAGCAGCTGGGGGGGAGCAGGGCAGGAAGTGACTCCCCCCCCCCATCTGCCCCCAGGGACCCCCCCCGGGCCACCCCCAGGGTGGGGGCAGGAGACGCTGGCCAGGGGCCCGGGGTTTGGGGGGTGCCGGGGCAGGGCCCCCCCCCAAAATGCTCAGCCCAGCTGGGATTGGGGGGGGGAAGGGGGGGTTAAACAACTCTGCTGGTTTTTAACGGCTTTTTTTTGGGTCTAACCCCACGGCCCCAGGGCCCCGGCGCCCCCCGGGAATCGCATGCAGGGGGGGCGGGGGGGACCCCGGGCTGCCCCCAGCCCCCGGGGGGGGGAGGAACAGGGGCCCGGCGCTGCCCCCGTCACTGCAGGTCGCGGTCCTCGAGGTAGCGGTACTCGAAGGTGAAGCCCTCCTTCTTCCGCTGGCCCCACTTCTCGTAGTCAAAGTAGATATAGGTGCCCTGGGCGAGGCGGTGGGTGGGGGGGGGGGGACACGGCACGTCAGCCAGGGCGGGAGGGGCGGCGTGGACCCCCCCTCGCCGCCCCCGCCGCCTCCCTTACCTGCTCGAACTCGTCGGTGATGGTCTTGGGCTCCTCGTGGCGCTGGAACCACATCATGTACTTGGTGTGGAAGCGCCACGACTGCTTCTTGAGCGCCTTGGCCGCCAGGTACTGCGCCTTGGTGCCCTGCGCGCAGGCGGCGTCAGCCGGGGGGGGCCACCGCCGCGGCCCCGGGGGGCACCCCCCTTCCCCGGGACACCCCCCATGTCCACCTCCCCCTCCGGGGCCGTCCCCGTTGCTCCAAGGGGGATCGTGCCCTCGTGCTGCAGCCGGGGTGGGGGCAAGGCAACAGCGTCACAGGGACTCGGGGCACCTGGGGGGGGGGTCAGAGCACCCCAAAGGGGTTCAGGGGACCCCGGGGGGGGGGTTAGAGCACCCTAGGGGTGTTCAGGGGACCCCAGAGGGGTTCAGGACATGCCTGGGGGGGTTCAGGACATGCCTGGGGGGGGGTTAGAGCACCCTAGGGGCATTCAGGGGACCCCAGGGGGGGTTCAGGACATGCTCAGGGGTGTTCAGGGGACCCCGGGGGGGTTAAGAGCACTCCAGAGGGGTTCAGGACATGCCGGGGGGGGTTAGAGCACCCTAGGGGCATTCAGGGGACCCCAGGGGGGGCTCAGGACATGCCCAGGGGTGTTCAGGGGACCCCGGGGGGGTTAAGAGCACCCTAGGGGCATTCAGGGACCCCAGGGGGGGCTCAGGACATGCCCAGGGGTGTTCAGGGGACCCCGGGGGGGTTAAGAGCACTCCAGAGGGGTTCAGGACATGCCGGGGGGGGGGGGTTAGAGCACCCTAGGGGCATTCAGGGGACCCCAGGGGGGGTTCAGGACATGCCCAGGGGTGTTCAGGGGACCCCGGGGGGGTTAAGAGCACTCCAGAGGGGTTCAGGGGACCCCGGGGGGGGTTAGAGCACCCTAGGGGCATTCAGGGACCCCAGGGGGGTTCAGGACCCACCTGGGGGAGTTCAGAGCACCCTGGGGGGGGGGGGGGGGCTTGGGGCATGCCCAGGGGTCTAGGGTGCCCCTGAGGAGTTTGGGATATGCCTGGGGGGGGGGGTTTCAGGTCACGCTCAGGGAGCTTCAAAGCACCCAGCGGGGTTCAGGGCATCTCACAGGGGGATTGGGGCAGCCCAGGAGGGTTTAAGACGCACCTGGGGGCATTCAGAGCACCCCAGGAGGATATGGGGCATGCCTGGAGGGGGTCGGGACCCCTGCGGGGGGATTCGGGGCCCCCCCAAGGGCAGGGGCAGCCGTTACCTCCAAGTAGTAGAAGATGAAGAAGAGCGTCTCGGTGGAGAGGCGCTGGTAAAACTCCACCGTGTCCGAGTGCGGGGGGGGCATCTGGTGGTGGTAGGGGGGCGTGGGGCAGGGGTTCCTGGGCAGGTACTGCCTGCACGGGGAAGGGGGCGGGGGGGCACGAGGGTCAGAGAGCCCCCCCCCCACCCAACCCGCGCCACGGCGGCGGAGCCAGGCGCGCGGCCCCCCGCCCCGAGCCCGGCGGCCTACCGGATGCGCTCCGAGTCGGAGGGATGGGGCATGTGGTGCCAGGCGGCCTCCTCCATGGCCTGCTGGTAGAGCTGCTCCTTGGTGAGGGGCACGGGGCCGAGGGGGCAGACGCCCAGCGAGAGCGGGATGTTCACCTCCGAGAGCTGCAGCGGGGGCTGGCTGGAGGCCGGCTGCGCCGCGCTGCTCGTGATGAGGATGTCTGCGGGGCGGCACGGGAGCGCGGCGGCGGCGTCGTCGGGGGCGAGCCGGGGCCGCCCGCGCTCCGGCGGGCTCCGCCGGGTCGGGCCGGTTTTCGGGGAGCGGGGAGGCACCGCGGCGGCCTTACCCCGTTCCGCGAGGTGCAGGGACGGTACCGGATCCTCGAGGCCGGAGCCGATGGCCGCTCGCTCCGCCATGGACTTCAAGGTGCTCAGGGGCTCCGGGGCCTGGCGGAGGCGGAGGGGTGGGAAGCGGATCCTGCCCTCCCGGAGCTGCTCAGGCCTCCCGGCTCCTCCCGGCTCCATCCCGTTAATCCCTGCCCCGACCCAGGTGCCTGGGAAAAACCTCTCCCGCCCGCCCCGCTGCCGGGCGAGGGCCCAGGTGTCCGAGCTCCTGGCCCCACCCCCTCTCACCTTGATCTCGGGGGTGGAGCTGAACTGGGGGGGCCCGTTGAGGAGCGGCTGCCCGGGTTTGGCCTCGGAGAAGCTGGGGGTGGGCGAGCTGGGGGGGTTGGCCGTCATGGGCACCAGGAGGCTGGAGCTGGCGCCGGCCCCCACGCCGGAGCTGGGGGGCGGCGGGGCGCCGCTGGGCTCTTTCCTGGGCAGGAGAGAGGGCGGCTGAGCCTGGGGGCAGCCCGGGGGGGCCCCCCGCCTCTCCCCCCACCCCGGCGGGTACTCACGGGGCGCTGCTGGGCGGGTTGTGGCTCACGGGCTGGCTGGGCAGGGGCTGCGAGCTGCTGCTCAGCGCCGGCTCGGACGAGCTGTCGGCCACCACCGAGCTGTAACCTGGGCGGAGACGGGGCTCAGCGGGGCCCGAGCCGGGCGGACCCGGCCCCGGGGGCTCCCGGCAGCCCCCAAAATCCACAGACCCCAGTACCCCGTCCCAGGCCCCCGAGAGAACCCCGGCGTCCTGGCGGCAGCTGCCTGCCTGCTCCGTCTCAATCCGGGAGCGCCCCGCTATCCGGGCCCCTCGGTACCCCCTGCTAGGGAGGCGAACCCCAAAGCCCGGGTCCCTCGGTACCCCCAACGCAGATACACAGTCGGTGAGGCGAACCCCGGCACCCAGGCCCTGCAGTACCCCCGCCTTGGGCATGTAGCTGGCGAGGTGAAACCCAGGCTCTGGCTCTGACAGCGCACTTGCCTTGGGCGCACAGTCGGCGAGGGGAAGCCCAGCAGCCTGGCCCCCCCGGTACACCCGCCTCGGTCGCACAGTCGGCGAGGGGAAGCCCAGCAGCCTGGCCCCCCCGGTACACCCGCCTCGGTCGCACAATCGGCGAGGGGAAGCCCAGCAGCCTGGCCCCCCCGGTACACCCGCCTCGGTCGCACAGTCGGCGAGGGGAAGCCCAGCAGCCTGGCCCCCCCGGTACACCCGCCTCGGTCGCACAGTCAGCGAGGGGAAACCCGGCACCCTGGCTCCCCAGCACACCCCCTCGGTCGCACAGTCGGCGAGAGGAAGCCCAGCCTTCAGGACCCCCACACCGAGGAGGCAGACCGCGGCGTCTGGGCCCCCTTGAACCCCCCGAAAAGCAGCCAGGCAAGCCTCGGCCTCCGGCCGCCCCCCGGCCCAGCACTCACTGGTAGCACCATTCTGCTTGCTGGCGTTCTGCTGGGCGCTGGGGGGCCGGGGCTGGGCCGTGCTGGTGGCGGGGGGCGGCGGGGCCACGGCCTGGGCGTAGGGCGTGGGGGTGCTGGACGCGTGGCCCGCCGCGGGGTTGTTCTTGCCGCCGCTGGTCCCGGAGCTCCCCGAGCCGCCGGCCGGGACCCCCCCGTTGGGGCCGTTGCCCAGGGAAGCCGAGGCGCCGGAGCCGGCCCCCAGCGGGTAGCTGGGCGTCACGGCCGGCGACGGCGCGTGGTGGTTGTTGTGGAGGCTCTTCGAACCGTTCTTCGCCGGCGACTACGGGGAGAAGAAGGCGCGGAGGGTCAGGCGGCGCGGGGAAGCCGGGCGGCCGGGACTCCGAGCCGCCGCGCCGCGCAGCCGGGCCGCCCCCCGCTCACCTGGCTGACCTCGCTGTCCGTCGACCGCCCTCGCTTCTTGTCATCCTCCGAGTTCTCCTGCGGCGGGGACAACGAGGGGCATCAGCGGCGGCCGCCCCGGCGCCGGGGGGACGCGACCCCCGCCCCGAGGGGCCGGCGGGAGCCGGGCGTCCTGCCCGCCCTTACCGTGGTGCAGTTGGCCGGGCTGGGAGGAATGGGGGAGCTGGAGGTGGTGGAGGTCGGCGTGCTGCTCGACTGGTTGAAGATCTCGTCCTCCATGTGGCTGTGGCTGGGCGGGGAGGTGGCTACCAGCGCCTGTGCTGGAGGGGAACACGGGGACGGGCCGTCGCGGGCAGCACGCAGCGCCGCCGCTCGCAACGGGCCCCGGGGAGCGCTCGCAGCATCCCCCCCCCAGCTTCGTAACGGCAGAAAAGCCCCCAAGGGTTGAAAAACAGAAAAGGAAAAAGGACTCGGCTGCTTCCCGCACGCAGGAGGGCCCCAGCGTCCGGCAGCCACTTACGAATGTCTTCTAGGTCGAGGTCATCGTAGAGGAACTCGTTCTCCTCGAAGTCGGGGTCCTGCGAGGAGTCCACGTAGTACTCCACGTCGTCCTTGATCTTGCGGATGGAGTCCACCAGGATGGAGTCGTTGTCCAGCATGCGCAGGATGGTCTCCAGCATGCGGATGTGGTACCGGTGCTTCTCGATGTGCCGCTTCAGCCCCTCGATCCGATCCTGCTTCTGCGGGGAGGGAGGGAGGGCCGCGGGGCTCAGCGCTGCCCTCGCGGGGGACCCGCGGCTCCTTCCCGCCCTTCCGCCGCCCCCTTCGCGGCTCGCCCCGCGCCCCGGCGGCTCCACTCACGTCCTTGTCCCCCTTCTTCTTGCGCGTCTGGACCGAGAGCGACTCCACCTCGCTCTCGAACTGATCCACCTGCATGTTCAGCGTGTCGATGGTGTTCTGGGGGGGAGGAAGCAGCGTCACTCGCGGCCTGGTGCGGGGACCCCGGTGCGCCGGCACCCCCCGAAACCCCCGCAGCTCCTCACCGTCAGCCACTGGCCGACCTCCTCCTTCTCCTTCTGGGCCGGGTCGACCTTCTGGGCCAGCCCCAGCCCCTCTTTGGAGTAGGCCTTCGTCTTCGTCTCCCGCTCCACCACCTTGAACCTCTCCATTTGCTGGGGGCGGGAAGGGGGAGCGGGATCAGAGCCGGGACCCCCAAGCCCCCTTCCCGCCCCCCCGGAGTCCCCACTTACCGTCTCGATGAGCTTGCGGTTGTCAATGAGCTGCCGCTTGTCCTTGATCTCATTTGACGCCACCCACGTCTTGATCTGGTCCCTCAGCCTCTGCGGGGGACAGAGCGGGGTTCAGGGGGTCTTGGGGGGGGGGAGGACGGGACAGGCAGTCCCCACGGATCCTCGCCGAGGTCTCCCGGCGCCTCCTCTCCCCTCCCCGGGGGCCTGCGCAGCCCTCGCCCCCCGGCCCGGCCGCTCCTACCTGCAGCTTCTTGATCTCCTTCTTCAGGTCGGCCTCGTACTTCTCCTTCTGGTTGGCGTTGGCCGCATTGTGGAGCTGGGGGGGGGGAGATGGGGGTGAGGGGGGCGCCGGGGGCCGGGCAGCCCCGCGCCGGGGGAGCCCCCGCGCTCACCTTCTGCCAGATGTCCTCGAACTGCTCCACGCCCTCGGAGACCTTCTTCAGGCACCGATCGATCTCACCTGGGGGAGGGACAGAGCCAGCCCCCCCCACAGCCTCGTTAGGCTAATTGCAGCCCCCCCCCCCATCAAGCCAGGCTAGGATGGAGCTCAAGCTTCTGGCTCGCCCCACTTTAGCCCCTCTCCCCCAAACCGGGAGGGGGCCCAGGCGTCCGGCCCCGCTCCGAGGGCGACGCAGCCCCCTCCTTACCTTGGAGTTTCCTCTTATCTGCCATGTTGGTGCCTAGCGGGGGGCTCTCGGCATCACTTCAGGGGGCGGCCGCTGCGGGGCAGCGCGTCAGAGCGGGGCCGGGAGCCCCCGGATGCCGGGGCCCCCAGCCCCAGGCACCCGGGGGCAGAAGTCCTGCTGCAGCATCTATACGGTCCCTCCCGGGACCCAGCTCCTACAGCCCCTCTAGGCCCCTCTCCCCGACCCTGCCCTGGCCGAACCTTGCCAGCTCCCGCCTTCGCAGTGTCCCCGGCCCCTATAGCAATCCCGTGCATGCAGGTCCCTTCTACAGGCTCTGCGTATGCTTTATCCCCGAAACACGTGTCTGGCACGTATAAACGCTTCCATACAGACCCGTTACCCCTATGGAGCCCCCGAAAACCACGCACCCTGCAGCTGCCCTGACCCCCCACAGACGCTCTGCCCTATACGTTCCTGGCTCCGTCGCTGCCGTTGTCCCAAACGCTTCCCTCGCGGCCGCTCGCCCCCCACCCCTTCTCCCTGCCGCTGCTGCCGCCCTGCCTGCCCCCTATATCCATCCCCTCTCCCCACCCGGGCACGTATGGAGCCCCCTGCCCCACAGCCTGCCGCCTCCCCTATAGACCGTGCCCCCAGAGCCCCTACCCACCCCGCAGCCCCCCATGGCCTGTCACTGCTCCATGCGTCCCCAAAGCACCTATAGACCAGTCCTACGCGGCATGCACACCGCATAGCATTGCTATAAGCCTACCTCCTACAGGTCCCTCCTCCAGGGCCTGTACAGACCCGCCCCTATAGCTCCCTTCTCCAGGGCTCCTATAGACCCGCCCCACAGGTCCCTCCTCCGGGGCCCCTATAGACCCGCCCCTATAGGTCCCTCCTCCGGGGCCCCTATAGACCCGCCCTTATAGGTCCCTTCTCCAGGGCCCCTATAGGACCCTTCCTCCCAATGCCCTATAGAGCCCTACAGACACCCCCCCCCCCGGGAATCCTCCCGCTGGGACCCCTGCAGCCCCCGGGGACCCTATAGGGCGCCTATATCAGCCCGGACCGACAGACCCGGCCCTTATAGATCCCCCCCCTCCCCCCGCCGAGCGCCGGCAGCCCCACAGGGCCCTCAGCGGCCCCACAGGGCCCTCGGCGGCCCCCGCGGCGCCCCGGTAGCGTCCAGCGCCGCCGACCCTCACCGGAGGCTCCTGTGGTCGACGGGGCCCGGGGCGAGGTGCCCTGCCGCAGCCTGTCAGGCGGATTATCGCGATAGTGTCGCGGATCGCTCGGGTCGCGGCCCCCCCCTCCCCCTCTCTCACCGCCGACTCGGTCTCCGCGGCATCCAAGATGGCGGCGGGTTCCCTGCGTCCGCCTCTCCGCCCCGGCGGCGGGGCCCGCCCCTCCGCTGACTGCCATTGGCCGCCGCGCGCGTCCGTTAGGGGAACCCGCCCTCTCATTGGCAGCGGCCGGGAAAGGGCGGGGAGTGAGCCCGCGCGGCCACGCCTCCTCCTCTCGCTGTCCATCAGCGCCGCTCTGCCCCCTCATTGGCTCAGCCACAGACCCGTCAACCCTCCGCTCTGTTTATAGCCTAGAGGGGGCGGGGCGAGGCTGAGTCCCCGCCCACCAGCCGGGGACAAGGAAGTGGAGGCCGGCCCAGCCCGCGAGCGGAGCCTCGCCATTGGCCAGGGCCGCCGCCACTCACAGCGCAGCGCTCCCCGGCGGGCTTCCACAGCGCCGAGGGGGGCGGTGCCATCGCTGCCTCCGCCTCCCCCCATTGGCCAAGCCCGAGAGGGGGCGGCCCACAGTGCTTCCCTACACAGCGATAGGTCGAACCATCAGAGGGGAGAACCAATGGAGAAACGACGCACGAAGGGGGCGTGGCCAAGCGGCGCGGCCATTCACCAAGCTGACAGTCAATGGGGGAAGCAGCCAATGACCCGTGGGAGGGGCGGGGCCAGGCGAGCCAGGGGGTGGAGCCTGTAGCGCCACCGGGGTTGGGGGGGGAAGGGGGGGGAGCAAGGGGCTGCCCGGACGCCTGGGCCCCCCCCCCCGGCCCCACGGCGCAGCCCGGCCCCACACGGCGCCTTGGTCCAGCAGCAGAGATTTATGGAGGTGGAAAAACCCGATCCAATCGCAGCCGGGGGGGGGGGAACGGCGGCTCCAGGGCCCCCCCCTTCCCGCGCTCCGGAGCCGGGGGGAGACCCCGGAGCCCGGGGGGAGGGAGAGAGCTGGGGGCTCGGCCCGGCCGGGCGCCCGCCCCGGCGCTGGGGGAGGCCCCGCGGGGCCGGCCCCCCCCCTTTGCCGGGGCCAAGTCCGGTGGGAAGAGGGTGGCGGCGGCTCAGGAGTTGGTGAGGATCCCGCTCTTCTCACTCTTCACCTTGAGGAACTCGGCCATGCTGGAGAAGTACTTCTGGTTGGCTTCGGCCACCTTCTTCTCGGCCGCCTGCGGGTTGACGATCTCCAGGCCCTGGGGAAGGGGAGAGGCTGAGCCTCGGGGCCGGGACCTGCCCCCCACGTGTCCCCCCTCCAGGCAGGGAGACCGTCCCAGCATCTCCCAGGCCCTGAAGGAGGAGCTGGGGCCGGATGGAGAACCTTCACCCCAGGGAGCAGGAGGCGGCGGCCGCGGAGGGAAGGAGCGGGCCGCCCCGGTTGTCTCGCTGCGGTCCCCGTCCCCCTCTCGCACCTGCAGCGGGGTGAAGGCCACGCTGGAGGCCGTCCCGGACGAGCGGTCCCGGATCGTCGACTTCCCGCCGTAGACCATGCTCTGCTTCTGCAGCGTCCGCTGGGGAAGGGCGGCCGTTAGCGCAGAGACGGGGGGGCCCAGGGGACCCCGGAGCCCAGGGAGGGAGGATGAGGCCAGAAGCGGCTCCGGGGGACCCCAGCCCAAGCCCGGGGGACGGCAGGGAGGGCAAGCCTCCCCCAGCAAACCCTCCGCCACCCCCTTACCTGGAGGGTCTTGGAGATCCTGGCCTTGGTGGCCTCGTTGACCTGCGTCTGCCGGACCCGGCCGCTGCCCGACTTGCCCAGGTGGCCCAGGCTGAAGCCCAGGTCCTCCTGGTAGGCGTCTTCCTCGATCTGAGGGAAAAAGAGCGAGCGGCGGTGACGAGCGGGGAGGCCGAGGGACCCCCGCCGCTGCCCCGGGCCGGGCCGTGAGTCCCACCTCGCCGAAGCTCATCCTGTTGGCCTGCTTGCGGATCTCTGTCAGGCCCAGCCGCTCCTTCATCTTCCGGTACCTGGGGGATGGAGCGGAGCGGAGCGCGGCTCGCGGGCGGGACGTTCCCGAGGAGGCCGGATGCCCCAGGGAGACCCCCCCACGCTCACCTGCGGCCCCCCCGCTTCTTCCTCTGCCCGTCGAGCGGCGCCGGCAGCGGCTTCACCTGCTTCACGGGGGGCGGCTCCTGCCACTTGTCGAACTTGCGCTCGATCTCCTCCTTCAGGTCGTAGCCGACCTGCGGAAAGGAAACGAGACGGCGCAGAGAGCCCAGGTGTCCGGGCGTCCTCCCCGAATCCCCCCCTCGCGCCCCGAACCCCCCCCCCTCACCTTCCCGTCCTGGCTCTCGTGGAAGCTGTCCACCCGAGCTGCCAGGGTGCACTTGGCCGAGACCAGCCGCGCCGCCTTCCTCCGCAGATCCTGGGGGAAACGGGGCGTCAGTGCGGGGCTGGGGAGGGGGGCAGGAAAGGGGGGGGGCGCCGGGGACGCCATACCGGGGGCAGGGACTGCACGATGTCGCTGTGGTAGATGTAGCCGGTGTGGGGCAGCACCGAGGTGCTGGAGAAGCCCGAGAGCGTCTTGCGCTGCGCCCCCAGCAGCATGATGTTGCAGGCCGGCATCTTGGAGAGGTTGGTGAGGCCCCCGGCGATGCCTGGGGGGAGGCGGGGGGCATCAGGGAGCAGCCCCCGGCCCCAGGAGGGGCTCGCGCCGGGCGCTGGGGGCAGGCGCCAGGGCTCACCCATGATCTTGGCGGCGGTGGAGGCCCCGACGATGATGGAGAGGTTGG
This sequence comes from Struthio camelus, assembly GCF_040807025.1. NCBI lineage: Eukaryota > Metazoa > Chordata > Aves > Struthioniformes > Struthionidae > Struthio > Struthio camelus. Next base: position 30,606 of record NW_027182594.1, read on the forward strand.
GGGCGATGAAGGACATGCGGGACTCCACGTACTCGTAGATGCGGTGCTTGGACTGGTTCAGCTCCAGCGCCATGTCGCAGGCTTCCTCGATGCGCTCCAGCTCCTCGTCCGTGAGCTGCTGCCTGCGGGCGGAGCGGCGACGAGGGAGCCCCGGCGTCCGGGCGCCCCGGCCCCCGACGGCGGTCGGCTCGCAGCCGCCAGCAGCACCGACTCACCCCTGGGTGGTGGAGGCCGTGACGCTCACCACCATGATGGTGGCGTTGGTCAGGATCTGCTGCACGTTCTCGTTGTTCTTGCACTTGTCCAGGCTGTTCCCCAGCTCCTGGGGGCAGACGGGGCGGGGGCAGAGGGCTGAGACGGGCCCCCGCCGGCGTCCCGGCTCCCCGCTGCCCCTCTCCGGAGCCGGCAGAGGCCCCAGGCGTCCCCCAGCCCCGCTACCTTGACGGTGCGGATGTAATCCAAGGCGTTGGGGACGAGAGACTCCAGCTCAGGGAAGCGCTTCGAGTATTTGTCCCGGATGAACTTGTGGATGATGTCTGGAGGGAGGCGGGGCGGGGGACGGAGCCCCCCCGCACGAGTCAGCGCCGCAGGGAGGAGGAGAGAGGAGCCTCCTGCCCCCGTTCAGCCCTCTGGGGACGCCGGGACGTCCCCAGCGTCGCCCCCCCGGCCGCCAGCCCCCTCCCAGCACTCACTGAGCTCGTTCTCGATCTCCACGGTGAGGTTGTTGGCGTCCACGATGACCCTGTACTCCGGAGCCGCCTCCACCGGCCCCAGCACTGCCGGGAGAGCGGCCGAGCTCAGGGCCGAGCCGGGGACAAGCACGGGGAGGGGGACGCCGGGGCAGAGCGCCCCCGCGTGGGGCAGCGTGGCCCCCCCAGGGCGGGGCAGAGGGCTCTGCCGTGGGGCTGGGAGCGGGGTGGGGAGGGGCCGGCACCTTCCGCGGCTTTCGGCTGCTTGCTGATGTACTCCTCGATCTTCTGCATGATCTCCGCGAACTGCGGGGCCGCAGGGCGCTGCGTCGCGGCGGAGCCGGCGGCCGCGAGCCCCGGCGCAGGGCAGAGCGCCCCGACCGCGGCGCCCCCCTCACGTCCTCCCGGGCCCCCTGCCCTCCCCTTCCTCCTCTTCTCCTCCTCCCAGCAGCTCCTTCTCCTCTTCAGGTCCCCTGAATCTTCCCAGGACCCCCCCCAACTTCTTCCTTGGCTCCCCACATCCCTTCCTCCATCCTCCCAGGACTGCTCCTTCTCTTCTTCCCGAGACCCCTCCCTTCTCTTCCTTCTCCCAGAATCCCCTTCTCTGTTCTTCCTGTTCCTCCTCCTCGCGGGACCCCCCCCTCCTCCTCCTCCTCCTCCTCGCGGGACCCCCCCCCCTCCTCCTCGCGGGACCCCCCCCTCCTCCTCCTCGCGGGACCCCCCCTCTCCTCCTCCTCCTCACAGGATCCCCCCCTCCTCCTCCTCCTCGCGGGACCCCCCCCCCCCTCCTCCTCCTCCTCCTCGCGGGACCCCCCCTCTCCTCCTCCTCCTCCTCCTCGCGGGACCCCCCCTCTCCTCCTCCTCCTCCTCCTCGCGGGACCCCCCCTCTCCTCCTCCTCCTCCTCCTCCTCGCGGGACCCCCCCTCTCCTCCTCCTCCTCCTCCTCCTCGCGGGACCCCCCCTCTCCTCCTCCCCCTCCTCCTCCTCCTCGCGGGACCCCCCCTCTCCTCCTCCCCCTCCTCCTCCTCCTCGCGGGACCCCCCCTCTCCTCCTCCTCCTCCTCCTCCTCCTCGCGGGACCCCCCCCTCCTCCTCCTCCTCCTCGCGGGACCCCCCCTCTCCTCCTCCTCCTCCTCCTCGCGGGACCCCCCCTCTCCTCCTCCTCCTCCTCCTCCTCGCGGGACCCCCCCTCTCCTCCTCCCCCTCCTCCTCCTCCTCGCGGGACCCCCCCCTCCTCCTCCTCCTCCTCCTCCTCCTCGTGGGACCCCCCCCTCCTCCTCCCCCCGCTCCCCCCGGGACCCCCCTCACCATGCGGCTGTCCCACAGCTTGGCGATGCTCTTGACCGAGTCCACGGCCAGGTCGAGCTGCGTCTCCTCCTGCACATCCTCGATGGCCGGCTCGTCCTCCTCGTCGGCGAAGTTCTCCTCCTCCTCCTCGGCCGCCTCCTCCAGGTCGGCCAGCAGCTCGTCCGCCAGCGACATGGCTCAGGCCGCCGCCGCCTCCCCGCGCCGCGTCGCCGCCTGACGACCTCACTTCCGGCCGGGCGCGCTCCCTCCGACGTCACTTCCCGCCCTCCCCAGCCGCCCTCGCTCCGTCATCATCGCCGCGCGCCCCCCCCTCCCGCCGGGACTGCGTCATCACCGCGCGCCGCCTCCCTCCGCACACACCTCCCCCCCCCCCAAACCGAGGCGGCGGCGGCGGGACCGCGGCGGCGACGGGTGACGTCATCGCCGGGTAGGGGGCGGGGCCGGGGGGGAGCCGGGGGGGAGGGGGGCACCGGGGGGGGAACCGGGGGTGAAGGGGGCACCGGGGGGGCAGAAGGGGACCGGGGGGGGAACCGGGGGTGAAGGGGGCACCGGGGGGGCAGAAGGGGACCGGGGGGGGAACCGGGGGTGAAGGGGGCACCGGGGGGGGCAGAAGGGGACCGGGGGGGCACCGGGGGTGAAGGGGGCACCGGGGGGGCAGAAGGGGACCGGGGGGAGCACCGGGGGGCAGAAGGGGACCGGGGGGGGAACCGGGGGTGAAGGGGGCACTGGGGGGGGCAGCAGCAGAGGGGCATCGGGGGGGAACTGGGGGGTCAGAGAGGCACTGGGGGATACCGGGGGGGGGACACCGGGGGGCAGGGGGGCACAGGGACCTCAGGGGGGGTCACTGGGGGTAAAGGGAGGTACTGGGGGGTCACTGGGGGTGAAGGAGGCACCGGAGGGGGAGGGGGAGGAAGGGGGAACCGAGGGGGGGGCAGGGGGCACTGGGGCCTCGGGGGGGTCACTGGGGTGAAGGGGGCACCGGAGGGGCACGGGGAGGAAGGGGGGAACCGAGGGGGGGGCAGGGGGGCACTGGGGCCTCGGGGGGGCACTGGGGTGAAGGGGGCACCGGAGGGGGACGGGGAGGAAGGGGGGAACCGAGGGGGGGCAGGGGGGCACTGGGGCCTCGGGGGGGTCACTGGGGGTGAAGGGAGGTACTGGGGGGGGCACTGGGGGTGAAGGGGGCACCGGAGGGGCACGGGGAGGAAGGGGGGAACTGGGGGGGGGGCAGGGGGGCACTGGGGCCTCGGGGGGGTCACTGGGGGTGAAGGGAGCACCGGAGGGGCACGGGGAGGAAGGGGGGAACTGGGGGGGGCAGGGGGGCACTGGGGCCTCGGGGGGGTCACTGGGGGTGAAGGGAGCACCGGAGGGGGGACGGGGAGGAAGGGGGGAACCGAGGGGGGGCAGGGGGGGCACTGGGGCCTCGAGGGGGGTCACTGGGGGTGAAGGGAGGTACTGGGGGGGGGCACTGGGGGGTGAAGGGAGCACCGGGGGGGGGACGGGGAGGAAGGGGGGAACCGAGGGGGGGGTCACTGGGGGTGAAGGGAGCACCGGAGGGGCACGGGGAGGAAGGGGGGAACCGAGGGGGGGGCAGGGGGGCACTGGGGCCTCGAGGGGGTCACTGGGGGTGAAGGGAGGTACTGGGGGGGGCACTGGGGGTGAAGGGAGCACCGGGGGGGGACAGGGAGGAAGGGGGGAACCGAGGGGGTCCGGGGCGGAGGAGAGAGGGATCGGGGGGGGGGGCGGGCAGTGAGGAGGAACAGAAAGACCCCTGGGGGCTGAGGGGTGCTGGTAGGGGGGGAGGTGTAACGGGGCCCAGAGGACCCCAGCGGGGGGGGGGGGGCAGCAGCGTCACAGCAGGCCCCCCCCCACCCCCCGACCCCGCAGCGCCATGGCGGGGGTGGGCTTCGAGGAGTTCTCGGCGCCGCCGGGCTCGGAGCTGGCGCTGCCGCCCCTCTTCGGGGGCAACATCCTGGAGAGCGAGCTGGAGACGGAGGTGGAGTTCGTGGACGGCGGCCTGAGCGGCGACGCGCGGCCCGAGCACGAGCGCGAGCGCGAGGAGAGCCGCCGGCGCCACCGCGAGCTGGCCCGCCGCAAGCTCCAGGCCCTGGGCCGCCGCTGCCGCGAGATCGAGCAGGTCAGGCCCCGCCCCGCAGGCCCCGCCCACGATAAGCCACGCCCCCAACATGGCCACCGCCACCCCTTAGCCCACCCACCCACACACTTTGCCTTTGGGGCTGTTCCTATTTGAGAAGCGCCTTTGCTTTCCCCTTGTTCTCATCACACAGGCCCCGCCCACTCCGGGCAGGCCCCGCCCCCGCGCCCAAGCCCCACCCACTCCGGAACAAACCCCGCCTTTTTTATCTGGCCCCGCCCACCACACGGGGGAGTGGCCTCTTGGCTTTCAAGTAGCCCCCAAGTAGCCCCGCCCTTTCCCAGGATGTGGCCCCGCCCCCTCTGTGGGCAGCCCCTCCCACTGCAAGCACAGCCCTGCCCCCTCAACTAGCCCCACCCACACGCCTAGCCCCTCCCACAGCCCCGCCCTGGTCACGCCCCCTGGGTTGGCCACGCCCACTTCAGGCAGCTCGTCCTGCTGCTCCCCAGCTCTGCCCCTCCCTGCATCGCCCCGCCCACACAGCTAGCTCCGCCCACTGTCCCCATCCTGGCCACGCCCCCGGCAGGGGCTGACCCGCCCCCTTCCCCCCCCCCAGGTGAACGAGAGGATCCTCAACCGGCTGCAGCAGGTGCAGAAGATCACGCGGCGCCTCCAGCAGGAGCGGAGGTACGGGGCCGGCGACACCGCCTACAGCGCCGGGCACCGCGCACCGACACCGCGCCGACACCGCGTACAGCGCCGGGCACCGCGCGCCAACACCGCGTACAGCGCCGGGCACCGCGCACCGACACCGCGCCGACACCGCGTACAGCGCCGGGCACCGCGCGCCAACACCGCGTACAGCGCCGGGCACCGCGCGCCGGGCACCGCGCGCCGACACCACGCTGACACCGTGTACAGCACCGGGCACCGCGCGCCAACACTGCGTACAGCGCCGGGCACCGCGTGCCGACACCGCGCCAACACCGCGTACAGCACCAGGCACCGCGCGCCGACACTGCGTCGACACTGCATACAGCGCTGGGCACCGCGCACCGACACTGCGTGCCGACACCGCGCCGAAACCACGTACAGCGCCGGGCACCGCGCGCCGACACCACGTACAGCGCTGGGCACCACGCGCCGACACCACGCCGACACCGCGTACAGCACCAAGCACCGCGCGCCGACACCATGTGCCAACACCATGCCAACACCGCGTACACCGCTGGGCACCGCGCCGGGCTCCGCGCCAACACCGCGTACAACACCGGGCACCACGTGCCAACACCGCACCAACACTGCACTGACACTGCATACAGCGCTGGGCACCGCGCACCGACACTGCGTGCCGACACCGCGCCGAAACCACGTACAGCGCCGGGCACCGCGCGCCGACACCACGTACAGCGCTGGGCACCACGCGCCGACACCACGCCAACACCGCGTACAGCACCAAGCACCGCGCGCCGACACCATGTGCCAACACCATGCCAACACCGCGTACACCGCTGGGCACCGCGCCGGGCTCCGCGCCAACACCGCGTACAACACCGGGCACCACGTGCCAACACCGCACCAACACTGCACTGACACTGCATACAGCGCTGGGCACCGCGCACCGACACTGCGTGCCGACACCGCGCCGAAACCACGTACAGCGCCGGGCACCGCGCGCCGACACCACGTACAGCGCTGGGCACCACGCGCCGACACCACGCCGACACCGCGTACAGCACCAAGCACCGCGCGCCGACACCATGTGCCAACACCATGCCAACACCGCGTACACCGCTGGGCACCGCGCCGGGCTCCGCGCCAACACCGCGTACAACACCGGGCACCACGTGCCAACACCGCACCAACACTGCACTGACACTGCGTACAGCGCCGGGCACCGCGCGCCAGCACCTCGTACAGCGCCGTGCACTGCACACTGACACCACGTACCGACACTGAGTACGGCACCGTGCACCAAGACCGCACTGACACCGTGTGGTGACACTGACACCGCATACGCTACCACGCACCAACACTGCACGCGCCACCACACACCGACACTGCATACGGTACCACGCACTGATGCCGCGCACGGTGCTGCACCAACACCGTGCGCGGCACCAACACCGTGCACCGACGCGGCGCGCTGACGCTGCGTGGTACCGATACCACCCAGCCCCCAACACCGCGCGCCGATGCTGCACGGGCTACCGTCACCGTGCACGGCCCTGACATCACGCGTGACGTCCCGCAGGCGGCACTGACAGCCGCGCGCAGTGTCCGCGCGGTGCCGTCAGCCTGCGCGCGGTGACAACAGCCGCCCGCACGACACCGTCATCGCACCCCGTTCCCTGTTCCCCCGGCAGGTTCCTCATGAAGGTGCTGGACTCCTACGGGGACGAGTACAGGCAGAGCCACCTCACCATCGTCCTGGAGGTAGGAACACCCCGCCGCCCCCAACACCCGCTGCCCCCGACCCCCCCCCCTCCGGCGCCGCTAACCCCCCCCCCGGCACCGCGCAGGACGAGGGCAGCTGCGGCGCCGACGCCCCCACCCCGGGCAACGCCGAGAACGAGCCCCCCGAGAAGGAGCCGGGCCGGGGCCCCGCCGGCCCCCCGGAGCCCCCCAGCCCCCCGCCGGAGCCCCCCAGCACCAAGCGGCGCCGGCGCCAGGGCCGCGAGGACAAGGAGCCCCGGGGGGCGGCGGGGGGCGGCGGGGGGCGGCCGCCCTCCTGCCCCCCGACGACTTCCCCCCGCAGGTACCCGGGGTTTTGGGGGGGGGGGGGGAGGACGGAGGGGAGGGGTTCAGGCGCTCTGGCGGGGGGGGTCGCTGACGCCTTTCTCGCAGCTCAAGGGGAGGAGGAGCTGTGCCCCCCGCCCGGGCTGCCCCCCGCCTGGCCCCCCCACAGCCCCCCGAGAAGCTGCTCCGCTTCCCCAAGTTCTCCAGCCCCGGCGGCTGCGCCGACTTCGACTGAGACGGATCCGGGGGGGGGGGTGCGGGGCCTCTGTCCCCCCCCCCCCCCCAGCACCTGGGACGGACCTGGGGGTGCAGAGACCACCAATGGGACCCCCCCTGGCACTTGGGACGAACCTGGGGGTGCAGAGACCACCATAGGACCCCCCCACGGCGCCTGGGACAGACCTGGGGGGCACAGGGACCCTCTGGCACCAATGGGACCCCCCACGGCACCTGGGACGGACCTGGGGGGTGCAGAGACCACCGCAGAGACCTCCCCACACACCTGGGATGGACTTGGGGGGCACAGGGACCCCCTGGCACCACTGCGACACCCCCCACAGCACCTGGGACGGACCTGGGGGTGCAGAGACCACCGCAGGGACCCCCCCACAGCGCCTGGGATGGACCTGGGGGGCGCGGGGACCCCTTGGCACCAATGGGACCCCCCCCACAGTGCCTGGGACGGACCTGGGGGGGGTGTGGGGACCCCTTGGCACTAATGGGACCCCCCACGGCACCTGGAATGGACTTGGGGGGGGGGGCACGGGGACCCCTTGGCACCAATGGGACCCCCCCACGGCACCTGGGACAGACTTGGGGGGCGTGGGGATCCCTTGCCACCAATGAGATCTTCCCCACAGCACCTGGAATGGACTTGGGGGGGGGCCAGGGGGCCCTTGGCACCAATGGGACCCCCCCCCAGCACCTGGGATGGACTTGGGGGGCACGGGGACCCCTTGGCACCAATGGGACCCCCCCAGCACCCCACCCCCCCCCCCATCGCCACTCCACCAATAAACAGACGCATCCCAAGAACATGTCACATCTTTATGGGGGGGGGGTCCCGGATGCCTGGGTCCCCCCAGCCTGCTGCGGCCCCAGTCGATGACCCGGGGGGGGGGGACACGGACCCCCCCCAGCCCCTCACAGCTTCTTGAGCCACTCGAGGCTGGGCCCCTCCTTGTCGCAGGGGTGCGCCGGCACCTCCCGGCAGGTTCCCGTCGTCCCGCAGCGGCACTGGGGGGGACACGGCCGTCGGGGGGGGGGGAAGGGGCCGAATGGGGGTCCCAGCCCCCCTGCCCCGAGCCCGGGAGCCCCCCGTCCCTCGCTCCCCCCAGCCTGGGTCTGCCCGGTGCTGAGGGGTCCCGGGGGGGGGGGGATTAGGGCCCCAGGGAGGAGGGATTTGGGGATCTTGGGGGGGCCTGAGGGAAACTGGGGGGGGTTGGGGGGGATCAGGGGTCTGGGAGGTATTGGGGATCCCAAGAAGGGGATTTGGGGTGGCCTAGAGAGAACCCAGGGGAAACGGGGGGCCCTGGGGGAAACTAGGAGGGATTGGGG